>NW_028324155.1:909090-1212121 GCF_054372755.1 Phalangium opilio
GGGTACCTTCGGGTGGGCACCCTATGGCCGGTGCCCCGCCTGGAAATTGCCTGGCCTTTTCCAAACAGGGTTGAGCGACCTCTTCCTCGAGTGTCGTCGGCGTCGTCGCTTTAAATTGGTCTCTTACGCTCTCCTAGATAAAGGGTCTATACACGACATTAAAGACTCAAAACCCCCATCGTCACCATCACTGCATGGGCCTCTTTCTACGCCTTTGATTGGACAGTGGGTGGTGGTGGCGGTGGTGAGATACTTCCTGCAGATAGTATAAACTCGAGTACGTCACCAGACCCTTTCCTTAGACCCCGCGACAAGTTTGGTCCTTGGTCTTTCATAATGTCCAAAAATGTCACATTACACTTATGGAAGGAAAATCCGGCAAAGTTTTAGATTTAATGTAATTTAATTAAGGACCATTAGAGTTTAGAGATCGTTAGGTCTTTCCCAAAGTTTACGTAGGATTGATGGCTTAATATTGTAAACTTATAAAGTCACTTTAAAACTTTGGTTTTCTTCGATGAAATGAGACTGTAGACATAAAATTATAACTTTGAAGTTTATAATTTTCAAAATATCACGCCCAATTAATTCTAGGAAAATATATATTTATATGATATATACCAACGAAGTTTGAAATTAGTGCTTATATACATACCATTAATAATTTTAGGGGATTGTTAAAATTAGAGGTTATACACTTTAAACCTATAACTGGTACCGCAAATAATAAGTCGAAAACTCGTAAAATTCCCAATGGGCGAGGTTTTGGTCTATAACTCTTAGTGGAAAGCCCTTAATTTACATATCGGTTTCGACAGTATAAATTTGTTTTTATAGATAAAAGGGAGCGAAAACTGTATAGGTATATATATATATATATACATGATTAATACGAATTACAGCGAGAACGGACAACTCTGTCGTCGTCATAGGTTGCAAACCTTGCAAACAACTCTGCTCGCGCCAACCAACCCACCCACCCAACTCCCTCTTTACCTTCTACGTTAATTACTTAATGTACCTGAAAAGTCTATTAATTGATCGGCCGCACGGTCGACCCCCCAGCCCACGCTCTCCTCCCATTACCTTTTCTCCTATTACCTGTTTTCTCCCTTTTCCATCGGGAGGGTGACTGACCACGTGATTTCGTTGATGGTCCGTGTTTTACATAATCGCCTTTCGTTACCAAACATGCGATAGAAGGAAGGGTGGCCCGGGAGAAAGGTGGATGGGGGTGGGGGTGCAAATATAGGTCGAGATATAGCTAGCGAGGTCAATGTGTACGAGACTAATATGTCCCTGTCCTGTCTACATTATGATGACCAAACTTTGAACGGAATATTATGCCTTAGGTATAATTTATGTATAGGTAAAGCGGCTTCGTATATATATATTTTTCTAGTTGATAGCTTAATATTATATAAGTATTAAGGAAAGAGGATGAATTTATTTAATTGACTGGTGAATATTACGTTTGGGCCCTTATTTTTTATTATTTTTTTATTATTAAGTCTTAGTAATACGCGTCTAGCTTTACTTATTACGCAATATTATTGAGTGTAATGAGCGTATTCTGGTTATAATAGACTTCCTTGTATTCATAATAGCGTCTAAGCATAGTTTAAACGCGGTTGGTGTACACGTTATTGTAATTTATCGCGTTGCCCATGTACGTTTAATTCGGTTTCCGCTGACACGTCGGTATTTTACCGCCCTAGACTAGAAATTCCGTTAAAATATATTTATTTTTTAAAAGTCATCCATTTCTATCGTGACTCGCCAAAAATTGAGCATTTTTTTCGAACCGACAACGAGGAAGTGTACGCGAATATTTCGCCTTAAATGAGAAATTTAATTCGCGTTGCGCCTCGCGATTAAATCCTTCCTTAATTTAACAAGAGCTTTCGTTCATAATTAATCGCATAAATAAAATACTTTGCGTTTGACTCGTGGTGATGGCGGTGCTGG
Source organism: Phalangium opilio (assembly GCF_054372755.1). Lineage (NCBI taxonomy): Eukaryota > Metazoa > Arthropoda > Arachnida > Opiliones > Phalangiidae > Phalangium > Phalangium opilio. Next base: position 911,059 of record NW_028324155.1, read on the forward strand.
TGCATTCTGTGTCGGACTGAATTAAATATGAATGTTATTATTTATTATTCCTTAATTGTCCTTATATAACAACACTAGGCTGTTACCCGCGGCGTCGCTCACTTATAATTAGAACTTATATCAAAATGTTGTAAGAAACTAGTATATTTTACTGCTGACTAATATTTTTGTTGTACGTAACCGTTGACGAGGTTATGGCAGTTGGCGAAATTAGTTTCGAGGTTATGGCTGCAGTTGGTGAAATTAGTTTTCGATTTTATGGCTGCAGTTGGTGAAATTATTTTTAGAGGTTATGGCTGCAGTTGGTGAGATTAGTTTTTTTCGATTTTATGGCTGCAGTTGGTAAAATTAGTTTCGAGGTTATGGCAGTTGGTGAAATTAGTTTCGAGGTTATGGCAGTTGGTGAAATTAATTTCGAGGTTATGGCAGTTGGTGAAATTAGTTTTGAGGTTATGACAGTTGGTGAAATTAGTTTTTCAAGATTATGCCAGTTGGTGCCCCTAAAACAAGCAAATATTACCTAACGTATAAAATTATTTGTTGTATTGAAAATAGCAAGACGTGGTTTCGGTTGCTCTTTATTACTGTGTTAGTTAAATGATTCGAAAGGGTGCAATATTGGCATTGATTTAGATTCGGTATACATTTAATTTAGGTTTGAATTGACTATATAGTCACGTGTCATAACCTTGTGTAAACTCAAACATAAAGGCGCGGAACATAATAAATACGCTATGTATAGACCCTGTGAAATATGTGGACTACATGTAGCTTTATTAGGAATGAATTCATATAGCTAATATACTCTGAATATAAGCAAGACAAATATAATCATACCGCTCCGCTCAGCAGCTCGTTTTCCAAGATTAATTACTGCACACTCTTTAAAAAAAAAAAAGAAGAAAAAATCTTTAATGCTTAGCAAAACACAAAAGTGCAATCAAACTAAGCACTGAAGAAAATTTCATATTCTGGCTCGATAATCGTGTTATAAACTTGTAACTATATATGAAATCGCGTGTACCTTTTTTGTGTCGGCCATATTTAAAAGGATAGAAGGGGGGAGGAGATGCTTAACGATCGTTTGTCGTTCTCGACCTTCTTGCCCAATTTTTTTTTTGGTCTTTGTTTTTATTAAAATATAGGAAGTAGAATAAATTCTACCGCTAAAGATATTTTTATATCGTGCGCTTGTTACTTTTTTTTTTTTTTTGTTCTTCTTAAAATCCGTCTTCCCTTCTTATTCTTGGGTCTCCACTGGCGCGTACCAGTATCAGTGTGCCGCGGGAATAATAGAAAGTCCTCGTGAAGCTTGATTGCCTGTGAGGGAAGAAGAGGTCCCCAGGGGTGCGCTGCCCCCGCGCCAACCGAAAAAAAAAATAAAGTACGTTGTCGTTGAGAAAAAAATCTTAGTTTCCATTTTTTTCTTCCTTTCTCTTATGTTGGTAGGAATAAAGAAAAAAAGAGAGGACCAAGCTAGGAATTTCTTAGTCGTTAGGGTCTCTTATATACAGGGGGTTTCTGATAATTCTGTTGCCATAAATGAAGCCTGGGGATGTTATTTGGATTTTGGGCCAACGATTTTGAGTCGAAATTGTAACTTCTATCTCCATTTTGTTTGCCACAAGGGACACTGTTTTAGAGTTATGATTTCATGGGGTGTTTTAGGGGTGACCCCTTAATTAAATTAGAAATTATTGTCTTAATCAGTTTCTTTATTAAATTTAAGGGGGTCATCCGTAAAATACTCATATCAATCTTAACTTGAAAACAGTGGCACTTGTGGCAAAATGGACATAGAAGTTATGAAATTTTCGACTCAAAGTCGTGCACCCAAAGAATATCCCCCTTGATTTATAGAGGCAGACTTATCAGAAACACCCTGTATATATATACCATTTTGATTGTAGGCACGCCTCCCAACATCAAGCACTACTTGCCTGCGAAAATCTACTTTCACATCTTAACCGACTTTCTAGGCTATGGCGTAAATATAGTATAGTTGGGGAAAGAGAGGCAACTTTTGAGGTTCGATATTGGTAAACCTCCTCGAACTTTGACCTTTTTATTTACGTTAAAATGTCACGTTTCACAAAGAGCGGAGCTGGGGAACGATTCAGAGCGAGCGACGTATAACCCCAATATTATATTAAGTATATACCGACAAACTCCACCCAGGATATGTTTAAACTAATTAGTTGGCAGGATTTGCTTTAATTTGAATTTTATGCTAAACATAGCTATTGAAATAATTTGACTAAATCAACTCCGTGACATCCAATGTTTCTATTTTAAACAACCATAATTACACTGATAAATGTTCATCTCTCAAAGCATTCGTGTTCAAGGGGTGAAATCCATTGAAAATAAATTTTAAGCCTTTGCTTCAAATCAATGGGAGTGTTTTCCAACTACTGTTGAAGACTTGCCCCTATTTCGTCACCATGTAGGAAAACACGCTTTCTAAAATATAAAGGTCTATTCAAATAATATATTGTTCTTATTTCAATTCATAAATTCAATTGCGTTTTGCGTCACGTTATAGTTTCCAAATGTTACAAACGTACAATCGAAATGCTAAATTTAGATTTCCGAAACTGAAAAATGCATTCATTTTCCATTAGTTTTTATAATTTAAATGTCAACGCTAATGTACAATAATATTTACCCCGAGCTCAAAACGTCCAGGCATAAGTTTATAAGATACGTTCCATAAGTATGACACTTAATACATCGTAATGTATGAGAAGGACAAGCGAGAATTGACTACATACTCGGTGGTTAATTTTGCAGTTCATCTTCCTATTTTGGTTGTACTAAGCCTTTGACAGCGCCTCACCAGGCGTATGTCGCTTTACCTCGAATCTATGACCAACGTCATTTCATGGCAAGCACAAACTTATGGCCAACATATCTTATAAACTTATGTTGCAGGTAAATTATACCCTGACAGTAAATATATATATTCGGGCGACGCAAGGTCGATTTGGCGTAACATTAAATCGGTCAATTTAATTTTGAAAACAAAGACAAGAGGATATTATTACGCGTCTCATTTTCTTTGTTAGTTGAAACGTGATTATTCCTCTAATTAGAGAAATCTCATACGATATTAAACGCTAAAATATAATCTTTTTATAAAATCTTTACAAGCCTTTCTAACCCTAACCTCTTCTCCAAATAAGAATTAAGTGGGCGTGTTTGTTACGAAACTGGTTTTGTTTACGTTTCTTGTGTAGGTTCGTTATTAAAGAAAATTATTATTAATCTTAATTTTCTTTTCTTTTTTTTTTTCTTCTAATATTAAAGGGATGGTTTAGTGGGGAAATGAAAACTGTACATGTTTGTTTTATTTTATATTATATATATACATATATTTTTTTCTAATTCCCACTTTAATTTTGGTTTCAAAACCCAAAGAAATGTATATGGGATTCATGAGTTTATTCATTTATGCGAAGAATATTGAAAGGGTAGTTTTGATATTGAAAGAAAGTATCGAAGAAACATGTTTATGTCTTCTTTATTAATTTAAAATTTAAAGGCAGTTTGATATTTTGATAAATTTCTTAATAGACGATTAAAGTTTTGGTTTATTCATTAGAGAATGAAATTAATTCATGGTATAAGGTAAAGAATAAGATCTTTTGAAGAATTTAAGGTAGGGAAAGGCCGAATAGGAGAAATCCTAATTATCCAACAGACACAAAGTACGTTTTTGCGTTTAGCCGCTCTCTCCCTCTCTCTTACTAAAAAAAATAAAAAGAAACTTTTTGTAGTGAAATCTAAAACTCTCTAGTGGAAAACAGTATTTTTCTTCTTTCTTATTTATTTTTCTTTGTGCATCCTGCTGTAGAAAATGGTTAAAGGCAAAGTGTCATATACTACCCCGGAAATTTGGGATACTTTTATAATCTGATTGCAGTTATTATAAAAGCAAAATTTGAATAGATTACTTAATCAAATTTTCTCTTAAAAATTTAATTTTTTTTAATATAAGTTAAACCAGGCCTTAATTGTTTTGCTTAACGATTGAACCAAGCCATTTGAAGTAACAGTAAAAACTTAAAATGCGTGCAAATTTATTAAACTATACCTTTAGGCAGAGCTTACACAAAAGGGTAAAAAATTATAATCGCTCTTAGAGTTTTTCTAAACCTTTTTCTTCATAACTTTCGCTTTTTTTCACGGTCCTCGGAAGCCTAAAGAGAGCCAGGAGAAGAGAGAGGGTAAGAGAGAGAGAGAGAGCGAGTTGTATTTGAGAATCCCCTAATTACCCTATATACTTTACCTGTAGAATTTTTCTACAATATATTCTATTTTTTTTAGTACTCTGAACTTAAGTACGGTTTAAAAAAAAGATTCTTTCGATAAGCCCGGTATATTTTCTTTCCAGAGTATACAATACTTATACCGCATACCCAAGCCGCGAAAAGAAGAGGTTAAAAAATTCTTAATTCACGAGGAGAGGCCCATAGCATCGCGGCTGGCTCTTGATTCTTTTTTTTTTGTATCTCTTACTGCTAAGATTCTTCAGTCATTGAAAATCCTGGTTCCTTTTTTATTTTTTCTTGGCTTTATAACCAGCTTAGTTGACAGTACATCCGATACTAAACACCCCTATATCAAACTATTGTTATCGATGACGAGTTAAATCGTTATCAAAATTGGGTGCGTTGCCATGATTACACTTGGAAAAAAAATTCTCCCGCCAACACTACACCACCCTTTTTTTTTACATAATGTAGGCCTAAATCCGTTCATCACGCGCGCCATAGGAATTTTTCTTTTTGAGATATCACGAGATGAATTTTTTCTCTGGAATAACTATCACGCGGGTTAAGTCACTCTGCATGTTAAAAGGCGGGAACATCGTCTGTATCTCTAAGGGAATGACGTCGTAACACGTCACAACTTGAAACCAAAGCTAAGCCTATTTTACGTCCCGCCTTTTTCAACCAAAAACTACAACAAAGAAAAAAGATATGGTTGGATCTCAATCGATTTTACCCCAAAAGTTTATATCAAAAACATTGTATCTATTTCACGGTAAAAGTATAATAGATACGATGATTTAGGTATTAAAAATTGCGATTAGAGACTCACGATTTTTTCTTCTCTCTCTCTAAAATACCTTAAGGCGTTGAACTAATAGATTTCAAAGCATTATTTTTAATGGATTCTACCAAACGCTATCTATATCTCGGTCAGTTATACACATTTGAAATTTTCTTTTCCATAATCGAGCGGTCGTACACTTTTTATTCAGCCTTTCTTTCCAAAATATATCATTGATATCGAAACTTGATCTGATTCTAGATAACGTATAATATTTTAAAAGGAATTCATAATAATTATAGCTCGATAAAAATCGTATATAAAAAAGGAACAAAACAAATCATTATTTTAATTTTGGATACGGTTTTCCATACCCCTGCATGCCTGGTCTGCTGGAGACGGTCTAGCCAGTTTGTTAGTACAAAAACTATCTCTTCCTCTTATGCTGGCAATGTTTGATTGTTGATTTCAATTTAAATAATTACAGTCAAGTCTAACGATTTTTTTTTGTTAATGCAATTATCTTAGACCTGAATTGTTATATTTATATATGCCTAGGACTGGTTTATAAGGGGGAGTATTGGTATTTAAATGCGGACGTACGGTTCCAGTCTGATTGTGCCTTATGCCATATTGTATCATGGTTAATTTTACAACGAACGGGTTAAATGTTTTATATTTAGAATATTTTTTAAAAATTATTTCGCTATCTTGAAATTAAATAAAAACGGAACAGATCTCAAACACCGGTTTGTAAACAACGAAATTGTATTAAAAGAAAAAAGGCGGATATATTATATGATAATGGGGAAATTTTGATGAAGTAGAGATACCAGTGTTCACATACAATTTTCCCTAATTAGCATTAATTTTATATGCATTTTTTGTTCTTCGTTTTTTACAGCTATTTATAACAATTCTACTTCTCCATGTTTTATCGTAATCACTAGCTTATAAAAGTAAATTAAGTTTAATACTTCGAAAAACAACATTAAATTTGAAGAAAGGTTATTCAACTATATTATATAATTAGTGTATAATAAAATGTGTGTGGGGAGGGGGTTTTTAGTTTAATTAGCTTTGCAAAAGAAAAAAGAAAATAATAAAATATCGATTTCTTTAGAAACGACGTCGAGCTAGCGTTGAATGATGCCGAATTTTATTTTTATAAAAAGGGGGTTATCCCTTTAACTTGAAGGAGTTTTTATTTAATATTTATTTTTATTAGGGACGCTTCGTAAAGTTACAGTTTCATTCGTAGATCCCTGGTGATTTTAAGTATTGTTCAAAGGGAGGGGTATACGTTGTTTGAAAATCATTCGATGACGCGTGATATTTTTAGAACATTTTTAAGGGGGACTGAAAGTATGCCCGCTAGTGTTTGACATTTTGAGGTATCAGGGTGTTAGAAAAAAAAAGTACCCGCACCACTAGTGAGTACCCAGATGATAAAATCGATGTATGGGTGGGGTACGGGTGAAAAAAGAAATGTGTTTGGCACGCAATAATACACACAATGAGAAGGCTCCTTTTTTTTGTGTTCACCGTTGTACACCCCGCGAGAAAACGCTTCTTTTTGTTTTATATATATTTTTCTCGATGGTGTATATATATATATATTCTATATAAGCTTATACGTAAGCCCCTGGTTTCTCCATATAGGCCTAGGCGAGGTTAACCTAGCGCGTTCCTTTTTTATTGTTGTCGAGTCTAGCCTCGTAATAATTCCCCGAATGGAATTCCTCGTATAGTTAAGGCGGTTCGCAATCTCGCGGGAAATCGGTCTATGTACAATCCAAAGTACGTAACACAAAGTAACGCGCTCAATATCTCGATACTCTAAAATTTACTGCTCTCTGATGATTCGGTAAGACCGCATGGAGGAACAATAGAAGGAGAGGAAAAGCGGGTTATCTCTTTCTCTATATACATCCGACAGTCTTTCCACCCGCAAGTGGGGGAGTATCCTGGCGCTACGAGGTTGTTTTTCACGTGACTATATTTTACCAGGCTGGGGGCAAGACATTTCCAAGCCACCTTCCCCCCCCCCAATCCTCCGCATGCTGTGGAAGGTTGGCATCAAATGCCTGCATAGTAGAGCCGGCCCTGTCTTTTCGTCTCCTTTCTATTTTCCTCCATGGGAAGACCAACGCCTCTTCAACTTTAAATCACGAACTTCTAAACTGTACGAGATTTCTCATGTAGAAGTTGGATGAGATGAATCGAGACTTTTGCGCGAAAATTAGTAAATATTACTCTTACGAAGCGAGCGGGATCCTTTATATAATATATAGTATAACCCAAAACAGCTCCGGGTATCAATTTCGATATTAATGGTAGAGCAAACGTGGTAACGTAGTGCGGTGGAAGAATCTTTAGGCGGACGGAAAACGGTGAGAGAAAAGGGGTTGCCTTATGTAAGGGGTAATTGGTAAAAGCGGCCTCGTTCATTCAAAACTGTTTGGGAATTTTCCTCAAGCAAAATTGTGTTTATTTTGCGCGTTTCTTAGTTACACCTTTGGACCAGTATTATTGAAGAAATATACACCCGGGGGTGGGGGGATATGAAGAATGAAGAAGGTAGCCTTTTAAACAACCTAGTCGAAACGGGGGATTCCTTGTTTTGGGTCTTGTGTGTGGAAAACTGAAAGGAAAATTGGAGAAAATATTCCCGAGAGAAATAGACCTAGAATCGCGCGCGAAGGTGACATTTTAGCGCGAGATTCTGGAAACAGCTGCGAAAGCGAAAGGGGGAGCGAGAAAGAGAGAAAGTACATAAGAGAAGATGAAATAGGGAGAAGAGAGAGGGAGGGAGAAGAGGATATTTACGGGGAGTGAGCATCCACAAATCTGATCCCTCAACATCTCTCTGGAAATATACGCTACCGGACATTGAAGAGGGAGAAAGAGAGAGAGAGAGGGAAAACTCTCGAAATAGAACTAGTACAGCCTCTTATTATTGCTCTATTCTGTAAGAGGGGTTCGCGAATTAGAGGGGGCACCGTCCGACTTTCTCCCCTTCTTTCGTTAGGCATTTATCTTCCCAACACGTTCTACGGAGTAGACGAAACACCCCTCACCCTCACCCCCTCTCCTTACTATGTGGCCTCAAGCGTTGCTTCCACGCCATAGATCATTTTCAATTAGGATTAAGTAAATGCTCTTTTTGGAAAAACGGCTGCCTTCCCTTCGAGCTAACTCCAGATCGTTTTTCGATGCTGATTCTTCCGCAATTATATTTTCCCTCCCCCACTTAATCCTCCCTTACTTTCGTTCCGACCTCTGCTGGCGCTAGTCCGCGTGGCTTAGCAAAGGTTTTTATATGGCGAGTCCATGCACACGACTTAATACCGTTGCTTTGTCCTTTGCCTAGCACGCGTTTTCGTTATTTAGCTCGGTCAACGATGATACTGATAGACGCCCTTGTTAGTTGGCTTTTCCTTTAGAAGACCAAGTTGGCAGGGGGTGCCAACTTCCGGGAGAATGTCGTATCCGCCATTCTTTTCATTCAAGCTACGGGTTTTCGTTTATTTAGCCATGGGTTTCCACTCTCTCTCTCTCTCCTTTGAACACTGACTATGTACGGCTCTTTCCTTTTGCTAGCTATACTGTATTTACGCTACCGTGTCTTTCGACAACGGGAAACCCTCGTAAAAGCTGTCAAGACTAGCTAGCTTGGTTTGTCCCGCGCCTAGAACTCTACACTATATCTCATTCTACGCAACACCCGCGCGTGGGCTTTTATATTTAAATGGCGTAAAGCGTAAAAGAGAATCTATCCTCTCTCTCTTTTCTCCTCTCGCTCTTCCTTATCTTCTTTAACGATCATCCCGGCTAGGCTAGGCTAGTCTCCCGCTCCATCCACTTTCCTCTTTCGTCCACCAAGCACGCGGGGCAAAAATGCTTGGCTAGCCTCTGCTCTTCCTTTCTCGGAGGTTGGCGCTAAAATTTATCGAATGAAGCCGTAAAAGCTTCGACTAGGTAACAAACGCCATCTCATTTGATTAAAGGAACTAAATTTACCCCCTCCTTTGGATATAACGTTTAAAATAAGAGCGCGAGAAAAGGGTGGGGATGGAGGGTTCGTCTATCCTTACAACCCGGTCAAAAGAGAGCCCCTTCTAAATTACGCCTAACAACTTATAATTAAATTAATGTCTCGCGCTGCTTCGGCTACAAAACGCCGGAGCGCTCCGTTATTCGACTCCTAAAGCCTCGAAATGACCGAATTTTCGGAAAGATCGGAGTAAAAGAGGGTGGTTGAAGTCGTTATTCCATTCTATCCTCTAATTTGGGAACCCCCCTGTCTCTTCGACCCGGATTTCTTTCTTATAAAGGGCCAGCCTAATATCGTCCGACAGTAGCTCCCTCTGGAAAAGATCCCAAATAGTTTCTCTACAAACAAATTTTAGGCGGGATCCCAGCACTCTTCCCGGATAATAGGCCCGGATAAATCTTCCTCATTTATTTCCGCAATCCCTTGTTTCCGAATATGGCCCGCTACTCGCGCCCGAAACGACTGCAGCCTAGCTTGGATTAATAAATAGCGGGCCCTAAAATGTCATCATACTCTCAGAATAAAATAATTATTTCTCCACTGCACAGGGCATGATGCCGAGATTGAATATAGTGGCTTGTACGTTACATTTTTGTCGGTTCGTTGGGTTGGACAAAAAAAAAAAAGAATTTGGCTGGCGACGTAACCAGAAATTGTCGTTAGCAAAATCCTAGCCTTGTCAAGTTCAGGCGCGGGAAAACTCTTTACTCGCTGCCAACTTTAGCAAATTCAGAGCTACGCTTTGAACTCCGGGATCATTAGAAGAAAACCAACATTAAAGCGTATTACGTCGCGTTATACCCTCATCTATAAGGTTGTCCATTCTCTCTCCTCTCCTCTCTCGGATCCCTTCTTGGGCGATCGCGAAATTCGTGTAGAATAACGTTCGGTACCGAGAATAACAAGTACTGTACTAAATATCTCGAGAGAGCTAATATCCGCGGTATAAAGTTTCAGCCTTAGCTGCAGAGCTCGACGTCTTACTGATGCCTTTAACCCTTTTGCACCCGCCCGCAACCCCTAACTCGCTATAGCCATCACGCTTCGTAACGTGTTTGGCTAATTATTGAGGTAAAGAGTCTTTTCCAAATATCTTTGGAAGTTTCGGAGTCGTTAAACATCCTGGGGCTAATTTGGGAGAAACTTGTCCCGAACCTTTATCGACTGTTGTATATATATATATATATATATATATATATATATAAGGAGCATCCAGGTTCTTGGCTCGTTCCGGATTATACTTATTAGCCTTTTCCTTCTGGTTGGCCTCAATGACTAAACCCGATGCAGCTCCGCATAGATCGCTTTCTCACTAAAAGAGCTAATTAAAAGACCTATAACGCCTTTAATAAATAGCGTTTAATGTTTTAGCCTTATTTCGTATATACCTTCTTTCAGTCGAATATACATACGCTCCTTTATTAGACGAGATCGTTAAATATTTAAGTTTAGTCGGCGAGCGCCTATTTGACCGCTTCCTCCTCCTCCGACGTCGTCAAGGGAATATAGCTTCCATCGCGGTTAAAACCTTTATACAACCATATTCAATGAAGGGACTTTGAAATTTACGACGCCGATGATCAAATTCAAGGCAGAGCTTGCGAATGTCGCTCTGAATTATGATTATTCTCAGTTATTACGCTTAATCAATCAATGCGCGAATTATGCCGCGTGTGGTTAACGAAGTTTTATACTTTTTGTACCCATATCTCACCTGTCTTGCCCAGTTTTGGGTCTCCTTTACGATTGTACTGTTCTCTCTTGTCTGAACGATACGACCGTTCAAATTGTACAAGCGTCATTATTTTGAGTTCTGAATCCATCACTGCGTATCATTTTAATTTAGATTTGGTTTAGTTTCGCCTCATTGTTTACGTTCATATTTGACCCGAAAGCGTAATGTCAACTTTTATATATTTTTAGACTTTTATAACTTGTGACAATAAGCGGGCAACAGCGTCTGTCTGTATACCATGCATGGAGGGGGAGTCTTATATAGAATGGGAATTTAAATTCTGCCAAGTGTAATGGACCACCGATGCGACGGAGAACTCGGCATTCCTTCACTCCCTTGGATCCCATGCAGCGTATATCGCTGAGCGAAAAAAGCCCGCCTAATCCCGAAATAGCTTTTCCTTCCAGCCGTATTATACAAACTTCATCCGTCAAGCCGCGCAGCCCAAAAAGAAGGGGTGGTGGTGGTACGAATGAGGAGAGATATTTCTTAAAAAAAAAAAAAAAAAGGTAGAGCCAACTTTAAGGGAGATCCCAAAATTTTAAATTTTTTTTTTACCACAGTAACAAGTGCTGTTTTTTATTTTTTTTTTTTTTCGTGGACAATCATGGTCTACAGGGTCGAAACTCTAGGACATGGGCCTTGCCCTTTGATTTGCTTATTGCGAGCAAGGTCATAACCCTCACAGACTTAAAATAAACATAGAGCTATAGGCAGGTTTTTCTCAACTTCTGAACTCTCTAAAATCTTTATTTTTTTGGTCACTTTTTCATATTCAAGTATATAGTATAATATCCTCTCTCTCTCTCTCTCTCTCTCTCTCTCTCTCTCTCTCTCTCTCTCTCTCTTTGGAATGAGTATGAGGAAGAGATTGTTCGCCACAAAATATATATGAGAAAAAAACCGATCTCATCATTTGGATGCAAGCCAGAGTGGTAGAATCGCGAATTAATAATGCTGTAGGTTGGAGATTCCAGCATCCACATTAAAGACACTAGTATGTCCAATAAAATCTTCGATGTGGGTTCCTCCGCGATGGTTGCGGTCCCTATTCTCTATTCTGTCTACAACCTACAAAAATCCCTCGATAAGAAAAAAAGGAAGAGTTATTTTTCGGCATGTTTTGTTGTTGTTTTTTTCTTTTCTTTTTCTTTGGTCGTTTCTTTGTATAATGTTGGAGGGAGGGTGAGTCTAGCCGCCCTCGAGGTAATCTATCATAGTCTATTGTTTACGGGACATATATCATACCTCGAAATTCCGGATTCATCATCTCTCTAGATGACTGTAGTGTATACGTTCCGTATGTGAGCTTTTAAAAACAGGCAGATTATTTCTTTTTCTTCATGGCGACCCATATTCTTCAGACTTTGGAAGAAAACTAGCTGTCGCCCGCGCGCGTGAGAATTGGACAAACAGGAACAAACATTTTAGGGAAGTCTGCATGCCGTATGCACCCATCATGATTACGAGAGAGGAAGTTATAGCAGAAATGACGGTTGTAGGTTAAATTTTCTTTTTGAGACGTGACGACTGTTCTTATCAATAAGGTAATTTCATCTTCTTGAAGATGACGTAGCTTATTTTTCTGTCCTATTAACGTCATATCTTAGAGACAATCCAGCTTTGTTTGACGACAGTTATTGAAGAGTAGTGTTAATTCTTTTATACTTTCAAATTTGCGTTCGTTTCCATGCGACTGTAACCAGGTGTTTGGGTGATAATATTACATTTTGATTTTTGACCAACTCACACAAATGCAACATTTCACTTGTCCCAGATTATTCTAGGTTTTTGATGGGATAAAGGTGATTGAAAGGTCACAAAATGTTATTTCACGTATCCTTGATTACAAAGTTAAACCTAAGTGAAGAGGATTTCCCTCTGGGGTTGGTGTTAGTAAAAATATTGAAAGCAAATTTAAAATTAATACAGTCTTATAGAGAAATTAACTGCCTCTTTCTCGGAATGATATGGAATTTTAGTGACGTAAGTGTATTATGGCGTCACAGATTCCCCCTCTCCCTTATCCCGTTTTGATGTATTGACGTCACAAGTCTTCATCAGAGATATTTTGGGAATATTCTGGCTTGCAACGCAGTAGGTCAAAAAATATACCACTTCATACTAGTCGTTAGTGCAGCTTAGGCCTAAAGTCTATCAAATGCTAAACCAGTACCTCACTCACTCGGCTTCTGACGTTTCCCGTCCGAATCGAATTGCACGCTCCATCCGGTTAGATAATCTTTGGCAAGAAATACTCCGGGTGCGATGCTACGATGTTATATTTCTCTTTCTCGTATGTATTTCCACTGCGTCGGAAATCACGGTTCCCAGCCAAAATCAACTTGTCCTTTTCACACGGCAGCTTTATCTCTTTGACTAGTCTTTTGAAATCGCTTTTACTTTGGTTTTCCGTCTTCTTCCGCTCTAATTTTCACCTATTACCTAGGCTAGCTCTTTTACGTTCCACTGCCTGTATCGCTATAGACAAACTCTTGCGGTGTTGGTATTTCACTTGATTTACAGCTCCCCCTAAACCCCTTTTTTATCTTCAAAAACTACATTTGTTAGGAATGTTACGTAACCTCCTAACACACAGAACCAGAGTGAAAAATACCTTTAGTTTTTCGTCAAGTGGGTGAGATTGTTTAGATTACCACCAGCTCGTTTCACCATCCAGACGTTCTTGGATGAAGAAGAAGAAAAAATACCCTAAAAAATCTCTTCATTCCCCTTAAATTCAAGGTCGTAACTTACTCTTGACTGAGTTTAACTCTTGTCTTTATAGTTCGAGTAATAGAGCTTGTATTAACGTTTGTAAAAATTTTGTTTCACCAAAAAGAAAAAAGAAAAAAAAAATTAAAAACATAACAGAAATAAGAGGGCCACCTGGTTTATGTACAAGGAATTTCTTATATTAGAAGAACTCTTAGTTATGAGGCGTATATGCGAGCTCTTCGGAAGTACGTAATTTAATATACAACGACAATTTTATTCAATTAAAAATACTTTTTAAGACCAAATGAGAATTTCCAAGTATACGTTTCCAGATGGACCGATGGTTGATGTATAACGAGATGTGGCAAAGCTTAATTCGAGAAACTTTTTGGGCTAAATTGTATAGGGCATCCTTTTGATTAAAAAAAGGTCTAGGCTATATTGGTCTATGAGGTTCCACTCGGAATCAGACGTTACGGGACGGCCCACGGGAAGTGGTCCTTATAACATCCCCTCTCAGTTTTTGGCACTTCCGACGGCGAGGGAGAAAGATATGTCAGTATACACCCTATGGCCTGGGAGCATCTGGAGCATGCGTGTATATTGCGCGCCCCTTCATTTTTTTACCACGGCCAGCCACGTATGGCTTTCAAATTTTGTTTGGGACTTTGGGGGGGGGGGCAGGAAGGGCGGAAATAGGGATTCCGTGGGGTAATGGGGTATTTTGGCTGCACCCACCCTCCCTCTGTGGAAAGGTTTTGTTACAGACTCGAATATTAATCTCAGAGAGGCTAGTGACCCCCTTTTTGGCTATAATGGATATAAATTTTTTAAAAAATGAATTATCTTTGAATGAACGTTTTGGAGAAATTGTTCTTTTTAATCTAGGCGAACTTGTTAGTATATATTTTTTTGTCTTGTAGCCGCAGCCAGATCCATTGTTTTGTGGCGTTCATGACCCATATATTTCGAGTTACTCGATCACGAACTTTCGTAGTTTTGAAGTCTGCATGTTGTATTTTAGAGACGACGAGTACAATAACATTTTGACACCATTAAATAACCCTATCTACGCGTTACGGGAAACAATTATCTATTTTTTCTTTGATTTTTTTAACCGACGTAATTTTCTGCCCTCGGGTTATGGTTTATGGACTGTAAAGGAATAGGCTGGTGCAAAATTGGGGTGCTATTTTTTTTTGGTGTACATGCCATGGTTATTCGATGATTTCGTGCAAATCGCGCTGTAAATTGAAAGTTTACCAGATACTTTTCAGAAACTATTGATATTTGTTGTTGTTGTTTCTTAAGTTGACTTTGTTTACTCATTTTAAACAACTATGTTACGTTGTTTACTCATTTTAAACAACTATGTTACGTTGTTTACTCATTTTAAACAACTATGTTACGTTGTTTACTCATTTTAAACAGCTATGGAACGCTGTTTACTCATTTTAAACAACTATGTTACGTTGTTTACTCATTTTAAACAGCTAGGGAACGTTGTTTACTCATTTTAAACAGCTAGGGAACGTTGTTTACTCATTTTAAACAACTATGCAACTCTATGGAATGTTTACTATACGAAAACATAGTTTCGCTTTGCACTTAAACGCTAAACCAGCGCATTAATTCACACAAACCCTCAATGACACCACCGAAATTAAAAATACAAAAACGTCAATTAAAATGTTTTTAGTTCCGATAGGTTTTTTGAATAATTAGACGAAACTTTTCTTATTTATCGACTTGACTTTTGTTTTAGTAACATTTTGAAGCTCCCTTTCATGATTGAAAAAGAAGGGTGAACCTTTCCCTTTAAAGCTCAGCTAAAACTTTTACCCTAACCGTAATCGTGAATTGAGCTTTGGATTTTTTTTCTTTTATTATTATTTTTGATTCGTGCAGTGTCTATGTCTCTGATTCGGGTTGTTAGGAAGATAGTAATCGCGTGTTCCTCAATTAGAGTCGGTAGATGCACGCGAGGTCCTCTCTCTCCCTATTACTTCAGTACGCGTAAGGCCCCGGGGCGCTCGACTCGAACAAATTGAGTCTGCTTGAATCGAATCCTTCGAAATATATTCCTACGAAACCCTATTATGTAGACACACATAAACCTCTAGTCTATATTGCCTCCCTTTGCTCGCGCGCGCTCTCTCCCTTAGGTCCTTTAGTAAATGCGGGAAATAAGCGTGAAAACGCTATATTTAACCGTATATTATTAAAAAAAAATACGTTGCCGGAAGTGAATTTACTCGAAGTAAAATACAGATCCCCTGATCACGCGATCTAAAGCTATTCCCTTTTACATCGCGTGCAAATTATTTACTTCAACTTTAGGTATTTCTGAAATTACACCAGCCGTATGTCTATACTATAGTTGTTTTAATTGAATTTATTCAATGCTCACTTGAAAATTAAAGGTCTGTTTATTGAATAGACCTTTTCGACGTAAAAAGGGTTATAGGCACTCTCATGACACGCCAAAAAGCGAGGTGGAAGGCAAAGTTTTACCCTCTCATTGTAGTTACATCGAAATGGTCTATTAGTTCCATGCATGCAGCTATATATTTCGTCTGAGTTTTCTTTGATTTAATTATAAAGGCGGTTTACATATGCGTAATAGAAAAGTAATTTAATACCAAACTTACGTAACTAATAACGCGTTAAAAGAACTTTATTAAAAAAAATGTTTCTATGACTAAATTTGAAGCTGAGTGTTTGTTTACGTTAAAAATATTTCTAGCAATGTTTTTAATAATAATAAAGTATTAAAGGCGTGGTGTGATATGGAGCAGACTTGAAGCCGGTTTTTAAAACTTTTCGCGCCACCGCGTGTCTAGAGTCTCCAGACAAGACAAAACGGTAGTAAAAATGCATTTTTCCGAGCGTTATTTTTCTTCTTTTGAATACAAACATAACGAGTAATGTTCGTTCGTCCTTTTCCCGCGCTGTTCAGAATTGTTTCGTTTTATATAGTCTGTCTGACAACACACTCGGAACTGAATAGTGTAGTTTTACGATGGTTCTAAAGGGTTTGAAGCTTCACCAACGTTTTTGGCCTGTAATACCTTAATTGTGGTTTTTCGTTTTGAGCCATAGATGGTGGTGAACTTCACTAGGGAAAACTTCAGAAAATGCTTAAGATATATTTATAGAAAACCTTTTTAAAATTCAAATATTATTCTATTGAATATATACATATGTATGGAGGTAGGTATGGAGTTCTTAAATTTATAAAATGCCAAACTACTGCTCTTTGAGTTCGACTTTTCAATCGAGAAACTTATTCGAAAGTCATTTCAAAAACCTTAATATAAAACTGAAAAAGGAAAAATTCAAAAACATATTGAAATCTAAAGTACTGTGCTAAAAATTGAGAACCTTAGAAAACTAGTTATTTGCACTCTTAACTTTCGGAACGTAAGAGTTCGTCTGTATGGTTATAACTGAAGAAAAAAATCGAAATTAAAAAACAAAGCAATTTTTTCTTTTGGTTCTGTATACGTAGTCTGGTCAGGCATTGTGCCAATGAAAGGGACTGCGGTGTTCACCATTACATCGGGTTAATATAGAATGTGCACTACTACATTTTTTTTCTACTCCTAGTATTCAACTGTACATATAGTACAAATCAAATCTTTATCCGCTTCCTTTCGCTTTTGTTCTAAAAAGGATGAGCACTCGGACTAAATTGAAATAGACGTCCCTATCTTTCTCCCTCTCTCTCTCTCTCTCTCTCTCTCTCTCTCTCTCTCTCTCTCTCTCTCTCTCTCTCTCTCTCTCTCCCTCTTTCTCTCTCTCATTCTCTCTGCTCTGACAGTATTTTTTTCTGTCGCCAGACCTCCATCTCGCATACATACCCTTTCTGTTTTAATTCGGTGTAGGGGCTGTAGCCAGGCCGGTCTTTTTTTTTTGTAATTCGAAACTTTGCGAAAACATTACTGGAATTAAACACCAGTAGCCCTAGCCTAGCTCGCACACAATTTTCTTTTTCACTATTTTTTAAACTCAAGTTTGCAATATTGTAGAACCAATCGATAACTTTAAAAAAAATGATATATAGACCGGAGTTTTTGAATTTATAAATTGCTTATAGTGTAAACTTAAAAATGAATGAGTTAATTCCTTACATTGAATTTTTATTAGATAGTGTCTTTTTTCAGTTTTTCACGAATGAAGTCTCCAGTAAATTTTTTTCTATTTATATTTAACTCTTTCGGTATAGTTACTCTATATCTTTCATTTTTAATTTAATATCCCTTGTATTTCACTATGCCATTGACTTCTAAAAGATTATTTAGATATTTCACTATCATATTGATTCAAAGTAGACAAAAATTCTTTAAATTTATTACGTATTTCATAGAGAGAATATTTGAATTTATTTCATTATTCATCTGAATATTTGCGATCCCACATTAACATACATTTTTATACAAATTCAGACATTCGCGTATATCCGCGTTTGATATTTGCAAGCGGAAAACAGCGTACCATACCGAATCAGAATATCTTTTTATTTTTTATTTTTTTCATTTCTTGCGGTTTAAAACAGGCAAAAAACGCCTATTCCCCGTTCCCGCGTACATTATTAGGCGGTTTGGGTGCAGTGGAGAAATATACTGTACGAATTCGACGATGCATTAAAGACTTAATGCCAAGGCCTAAAAAAAGAAGTAGACACCGCCCTTCGCGTTAAAAAGTTTATGCGAGGAAACACCCTTGCACGCCGAGCGTCGAAAAGAGAAAAAGACATGCAGAAGGAGAGAGAGAGAGAGTTTTCCATATAGCCCTAGGTGAACTTTTCGACGTGCCTCGCAGCCTCCAGCTTGGGAAAAAGACGAAAGATGGGCTCATATATGGTACAAACCCAAAAGGTTTTTCCATCGCGACACAATTAATTGAGTTCTAGGCTCTAGAGGGTGCTACCGCTAATAACCTTGCCTACCTCGCTTTTCTCCCTTGGAGCTTTCGAACATCATTCTCGAATTCTTCACGAACAGATTTATATATAGAAGGGCGTGTGTGTATTCCTCTTTTCACCGGTTATGCCATAGGCAAAAAACTTACCCTTCATCTTTCAAAAATGAACTACGTTGGGACGAGACATTTTTTTATATAATCTATTCTTTTCGCTTTATATATTCCACCTAAGGGATTTCACCGACCTTCTAGGGTAGATGCTATACATTCACGGAACTGTATAACTCTTCCAAAATTGTGTTCTTTTCACAAAAATAATTGGAATGTCAATTAGAATATGGGTACAGAGTGTGAAAATAGTTTTCTTGTGTTTTGGCAACTTCAGAACATGCACTTTTCGAGGTTGGTTTAAAGAAAACTGTCTTCCAAATGAATTCCCATGAAGCGGATTTTCTTTTTCCGAATGTGTAGATGAATTCGGTTTGCATTTGGGCTGTGAATAACGTGGCTTTATGTGTAGAGATATTCTCCTTATACAAGCTGACGAAAGCGAGAGTATTTTTAAAAAGAATTTCTGTGGAATGGTATATACATTTGGCTGGGAAAAATACTCCCTGCCCCGTTAATATAACTGCTTCGGTTCGCTGCATGAAGGTATAAAAGGTCTGCGCTGTGCATTCGAAATTAGAATGGTCTCTTGTGTCTAATTTAACTAATGCAAAGAAGTAATGTCCGGAATTAAAACGGAAACTCATTTCTAAATTTAGTGTCCGCATATCCACCCCGCAGCAGTCTGGTTCTGGCTGCATGGGCCTTAAATTTTCATAATTAAAATCAACCTCGAGTCAAAAGGTGTAACCATGCAAATTCTTTTGAAAAAAATACATATTATCCGGACCTTTTCTTTTGGTCGATTTTTAACCTTAAAAATCTTCAGTCAACCTCGCAGACCTTGCTCGTGCACTCGAGAGCCTTTTCTTTCTGCTTAGGATCGTAAAGTATAAACACAAAGCCAGGCTAGGCTATGCACCCCTATCCCTGACACCCTCCCTTACCGTTTCATACGTACAATACGCCCAAGTATCGTAACCAAAGCGTTTTATTATATAACAAGAGCTTTTTCTGAGCTATACGCTATCTCGTTGAGGCTCATGCGTGATTTAAACTACTTTAAAAACTTAGAAGAAGGGCTGAAGCGTGTGGTCTGGCCCATGGTGCTGGGTGTTTAGAGCGTTATAGATAGGGGAGGTGTATTCCTGGTGTATATAACAGTCGACGAGAGAGAAATAGAAGTATCTGGCCTTTGACGCCAAGACGTGGCCGACCGTGACTTAATACAACCCTCCTCCTCCTTCCCCCGCCAAAACCATTTCTTCTTTTTTATCCACGTTGCAAAAGAATAGTTATACGATGAAGAACGCTCATGCGATTCCTAGCAGCTCCTGACGGAAGTTGAAAAACCCGTCATAATATATATTGTATCTCGCATTTTTTAAGAGAAAAAGAATGGATACCATCGTTGTTGGGGAGTGGGGGAAGAGGGTACATTATGTGAACCTTAAAGGAGTGGGAGTCCTAAAACTGTTCCTTCTTCTTGGTGTCAGAAGTTTGTCAAATTTTTTTTTTAAAAAAGCTACCGCGGCACCCTCGTCAGGACTGTACGTCATCGTGTGTCAACTCAAAAGTTGCGTTACGTACCGTGGTTTCGTTTGGGTTTTGTAACGTTAGACGAATGGAGTACGCCTTCGGTTGTATGGCAAGTTCTTGGTGAAACGTAAAGAGGAAGGCGCTGTATTCGTCAATTTTACTTGGTAGTGTTAGGAAGGTTGGTTCGGGGTTTTGGTATAAATGGTGGCGATTGTCGCGAAGTCTGGTAGTTAATAAAGCGTGCCGGACACTGGACGCTTTTTCATTTCGGAGGTCCGCGTGCTAGCGCTATTGTTCCCTCGACGGTCCTCATTAATTCTTGCCTATGTCATCGGCCATAACGATATGTCAAGGTATCGATTTCCACTTAGTCCCCCTTCCACCACCTTTCTCCCTCTCGTCCGTCCGTCCAGCAGGGTGGGCGGTGGCTCTCTGTCTTGCCTCCCCATACTTTTTTTTTCTTCTTGGGCCGCTGCGTTCAAACGCCTTTTCCACTATTTCTTTTTTTCTTCGGAAACGTGGTTACTGCTGGAAATTTCTTTTATTTAGTGGGAGACATCCCGCGAAAGAGATACGAAGACGTTTCAGAGGGTGGCGTTGCGGGGGGGGGGGTGACAGAGAGTCGACCACCCAGATAGTCTTCTTCTTTTCTGTGTCCCTGTATAAGAAATTAGCCTTTGCAAAATTCTTTAAAGAGATTAAAGAGAAGACTCCGGCGTTTTATTTTTATTTCCCCGCCTTTTTTGAGTCGAGTTATCAATGCGTTAAAGTTTGTTTACGTGTATTTTTTTTAAACCCTTAAAAAGATAATGACTTTGGATCTATCATGGAAATGCGTAGTGTTAAGTACCTTTTGGTGTAACCCAACCGAAACCCTAAATTTATACAATGTGCCTTGTTGATCTTGTTTAAGTAATGTTTTGTTTCAAGCACTCCATTTTTAAGGGTGACTATAGTTCATATTACGATTACATCCTCTAAAACTTGGCCTAACTGAGCCTTGATGTTTTTTCCCAACCGGGAACGTTTGAATATCCTTTTCTTATATTCCTTCTAAGAAACTGTATAGATATTAAGGAATGGATGGCTCTTGCACTCAACTATACTACTAAAATATTTTCTTTTTTTTCTCAGAACCTCTTCCATATACCATTCCGAGTATATGTCGATAGAGCTTCTCCGGAAACTTTTGTATACCATCTATTTCCTTCTCCCTTTAGCTGTGAAGTATTTTATCGGTAACTAGGAGAGAGAGAGCTTGGGGTTTATACGTATATACTACGGTACGCGCAGTAGAGTGTTCGATTCTTCAATGCGCAATCTTCGTCTTGAACCCTGAAACCTTTTAGACCTTTTCCAATGCCCCCTTTACTGTACTTACGAACATACGAAAATCGGGCCTCGGTCGAAACCCTATGCTGCTGGTGTAGTAGACCCTTTTCTTATTTTTTCCTCGCTTCTTTTTCTATTGGTGGCTCGTTTTTGATTTCCTTCTGGTGTCGATACACGCGCGTGGAATACGGAGGAGAAGATATCTTTCGCTCCTCTGTCCCCCCCTATGTACCATCATTCCGTTTTCTCACCCGATGCACCATGGAACGCTGAGGCCACAACCAAGACGCACCGTCCCTTACCCCCACTATAGGTAGATATGCCCCGGGAAGCCAATATAATATCGGCATCGAGAAAAGCTTCTCTCTTTTCTTTTCTTTTCTTTTCTCTCTCTCTCTTTTGGAGAAAGGGGCAGCTAGACTTCGAACCTGTAAAATCGACTTGGCGGATCCATAGAACGGAACCTAGTTTATAGTTACGACTGGCATTTTAGAGATTACGGACTAGCGCACCACTGGAATCCGCTCGAATAGGGTATAACCCACCCTACATGCACTGTAACCCTCTCTGTGCTCTCTGGCAGTCTCCATCATCCTCCCTGCGCTCTCCTAGACCTAGCTCCGTTAAGCCTCGTTCGCACGAGCCCGCATTCCATAGACGTCTCTCCACCCCCTTACTATATTTTATGTACTGTACCGTAACTGTACATTACACGAACAGTATACCACCTTATCGAACGTATATGTACGGGTGGTATACCGGGTGAACTTTTAACGTGCAAAGTAAGATGCTGGAAGTGGAAGTGCTGGCTTGCCCCGCCGTTATTTTTACGAGGAGTGTGTGAAGTCCCGTATAGGTTGCGTGGGTTTAGTGTGTTGTCGTTCTCGCTAAAAATGTATATATTCACCTTCCCCCCCCCCTAGCTCTCTGTTTTCTCCGTACTACTTTTAGGCCTAGTTCTAAAAATGTGTCCCCTTAATCTAACCCAGAGGCTAAGAATATTTGCCATCCAACCTCTATATCTTGGCGTATAAAAATCAGGATGGCGAAAAGGGTTAACTGCCAAAATATCACCTAAGACTCGATATGTTTTCCAAACTGCAGGCGGCGGGATCTAGTGGGATACTTCGGGGTTAAAAGGGCGAGTTTGACCCCCCTCTGTTACTCCCCTTCAATGTTTTTACTCTAAAATATCTCTGTTCCGAGGAGAAGTCGTATTACAGGGTTTTCACTTTTTACATACTTTCTATTGTGCGCCTGTAGAAGTGTTTCACGAGCAATACATTCCTGCTCGGAGGAAATCTTCCTTTTAGGGGTAAACTACTTAAACACTGCCATTAAATATTGCGGATAAGATCAAATTTTAATTGGCGTTTGAACATTATATTAGAAAATAGCTTTAAAAAATTAGCTAAATATAGAAAGGGGGATATTTGGGTTAATTATATCGCGAAGTTTCGTCGAGGTATGCCCTTAATCTACTTAGCTCGGCGAAATTCCTGTAGAATTATTCCATTAGTTTAGGGAGGGGGGAAAGGTTGGAACGTCGCTGACATTTCGGTAAACTATACAGGCCAGTGTTAGGTCAAATAAACATCGTATACCTCGAATGAAATTCCTGGATCCTATAGGATCGTAAGCTCTTCCATCTAGCTCCCGTTCAATTTTAAATTTTATCGTTTGCTACGAAAGGTTTCCAGGGCCACTAAACGCCGGCCGTTTCTTTTTAAAGCCTTCGACGTAAGCGTTGAACGTTCAATCACTTTGAAGCTTTCGAGCAAACTCGGCAAAGTCATTGTGTGTTAGCTTTGAGGCTTAAAAGTTTTGGCCCGAATTGCCTTGAATGGGAAGAGACCCATAGTGTGCGGCGGCTAAAATACCCTTCTATAAAAGAGCGCCTCGCTACTACTGCTGATATTTGTTCGCTCCCGATATTTGGAGAAAACCTAGACATAACCTAAGCCTTGGACAAAATATACTTCATACGGACATTGCACGAATTACGATAGGATACAATTATGTTTCTTGAAACGGAGAAATTAGTATAATTTTAGATTATCCACCATTTCCGAGTCGGGAGTTGCTTATGTCCATGACCCAAATATGACCTACTCGAAGTTGCACTGTCACCTTTAGGGCAATCCTCTCTCTCAAAATCAGTCCTCCTTGGGAAAAAGGTTAGTTTTTGTAAATCGGGAAACGGTGCTTCAAGACCTTCGTAAAAATTTCGCTCGTCGAACGCTCGCTCGCTTTTCTTAAAGTTTTTAGAGAGGAAGGAATAAAAAGAAATATCCTAGCTTCGGAATAGGAAAAAGGTATGCGATAGAAATATAAACGAAGGGGGGGGGGGTTAAGGGGCAGTGAGAGTTTTATTACTTTTTCAGTGTGTGTATGGGGAGTGGAGGACCATCTCCCGCCTTTTTCTCGACTAAACAGAAATGAAAAAGTCTATTCAGTTTTTCGGTATCCTACTCCTCATTCCTGTTTATTCGGACCCCTTTATATACGGATTTTTTTTTCTTCTTCTTCTTCTTCTTCCTCTTCCCAGCTCCTCGTCTTGTTTGATATTAAAAAATGGGTCCTTTTTCCCATCTTTTTATTGTATATTTGAAAAGTCAAGCAGTTCCCAACATGAATATTTGATATTAAAAAATAAAGAAACAAACACTTTTTATTCGCCCATTGCTCTTTGACTTCTTATTTTTTCTCTCTCGGAGAGGCTATAGCATCTTTCTTTGAAACGACGGAACAAAATAGCAGGTGTTTAAACCCTTTCAAAACAACTTGTCCAATTGTGACTTAATCTGGCCCAAATCTTTCAAGGGTCAGTTTATTCAGCAAAATCTTTATTAAACAACAGAGACGCGTGATGTTGTTTTTTCAGTCATATTTTGGGCCCCCTTGAAAGGGTTAAAAATATAGGCCCGAAGAAACTGTAGATGTGTATACCAGTACGGGACGGTTTTTTAAAAATTGAAACGCCAATCTACTAATGCTATTCGGTTTATTGGACGCTTAAACTATTAGCAGGCGGATAGCTGGAAGGGATTATATATGTAGACTTGTGGATTTCTCCTAATTCCCCGGTCCGCTCGCTTGCCTGGGTCCTTTCTCTATATCCAGTTCGCGTTCGTTGAAGCGTAATATATCGACGTTGTCTAGGAGTTGGCCTAGTGGCGGTTGGTGCCGCGTATCTTCCTGTATTATTACGGGAATGGCGCGTTGGTGGATGGTCCCCGACGTAATCCTTTAACTAGGCATCCCTCGACGAAATGCCGAGCGCTGGCCTGGCTCCCCTGCCTCCCTACATATATATACTCAGCCTCTTCCCTGGCATGCGAATAAGAAAAGGCGAAACACACAAAACGTGCTCCAAACAACGATTTTTCTTCATTCCCCTTCTTGTGTCTGTCCTAATAGCTGAGCGGTCTATAGAGACCCTCAAGACTCGCTTTTACAACGAACCCAGCCAGCCTGAGTCTCTCGCTTTCTTATTGCTTTCAACTTTAGCCGTTCTTTGATCCTCATCCTCTCCTAACTCTACCACGAGAAAAGGAGCAGTAATGTTTTTCTCCGAAGATTCACCAACACAAATGTTATTAATTCTTTTTACAAAAGAAGTAACTTATACTTTTTTAAGTTAATGAATGCCTATATCTTGGTATTTAATTTGATTTCAACGTAAAATTTTACAACTTTTGAACCTTTCCTATTTGTGTTAAACTTGACGCGCGTGAAAATGTGTAGTTCGGCCTTTATGAACGATCCCAATTCAAATCCACGGGGAATTCGGGATTGTCGAGAATGGAAGCGAGTATCCCTTTGGGGTCCCTTCTCCAATCTAGAGTGCCTCCTCCTTCGTCTATCCCTCAGGTCTTGGTGTATTCTCTCTCATCCTCTCTTTCTCTTCAGCCATCCCTTCGCGTTCCATTGCATTTTCATCCTCATCGGAATTACGTTCTGATTCTTAGTCAAAGCGATTCGATGATTAGGTACCCCTTATATTAGCTCCTGGAGGTAAAATTTATAACGATATTATCTTCATTTGTAACAGCTTCCAATTTTTTATCTCATAATTTCCTTCCATTGGCAAATTTTCCAAATTGAGCTTTTAATTTCACATTTTTTTAAAATCAATCCTACCTTATTTTAAATCATTTTGAGATGCAGCGAAAGAAGTTACCAACCTGGAAAGTTGTCATTTTTGAAACGTGTAAAAAGTACCTCAGACAACGCCCTCCGGAAAACGGCTTGTCCTTTAATGTCGTCTGCTTTTAAAGCTTTTTTTCTATCCATCGTGTTCGAATAAAACCCTCCGAAATTGAAAATAGAAAGTCAACAAACATCCTCAAACATTTGCTTTTCAAATTTATTCGTTTTAATTAAAAGTTGACTGAGGGGGAAATGCTTCTACTAGCTGCATGCACGCTTAGGTTGGCGGATGGTAGATTGGTAGTTTACCCATCAATGATTCGACTTGTATAAGAAAATACAATATTGGAAAAGGGGAGAGCGAGCCCGGAATCAGCCAGGCTTAGCCTGGGGGATCGCTCCGAATCAATTTCAAAGACTTATTTGGCTATTTTGAAGGGAATAACCCCTCCCTCGCTTCCCCTTGAGAGATAGCGAGTGTTAGGTTTAGGGTTAAGAGAGTTAGGGCCGGTGGTAAGGACGGGCCTGTTCAAAAAGGAAAAGACGAACCACAGGGGAGGCATTTTTCGGACCACTCGTCCGTTACGTCCGAACGAACGGATTCCCGAGTCCGTGGCGTGGCATTTTGCGATGCCACCTGCCACCACCCATTCCCCTATTGATTCCTGTACGTCGGCCGAGCCCATCGCAGAATCGGAAATCGTTGTCGACTTTTTCTCTCATTGTCCGTTCGGGTCACGCGCCCTATACCCCCATCCCTCCTTCGTACTGTTCTATACTTATCAGGCGCGGACCCATTGCGGGATTCCGAAGAGACCACGGAACGACTATGACCATGTACGCTCGTCCCCGGCTATTTTCTATCGGATTCCGACACCCCGTCTCACGCCCTACCACCCTCTCAATACCCGGCTGGTGATTTTTGTGACAAAATCTAATAGTTTTTCCAATTCTTTTTTTATTTCATTAAGTCACCGTATTTAAGTTTAAAAGCGTATGAAAAATAACAGAATCAATATAAGGAAAATTTACGAAAATCACTTGCTATTGTAAACATCCTCGGGCTTTATTATTATTATTATTTTTAAACTTACCCCATCGTATAGTTTCATTTTTGAAAATTATGGAACCAAAATTGCTTTCCATTATATAACCTCTTCATCGTGTATTCGAAAATATGATAAGGAGAAAATCCCTCTAAAAATAAAAAGATAAACAATGACATATATTTCTAATATAGCGGATAGGTATGTTGATATAGTCCCTTTGGGTTGACCGTGGACAAAAAATAACAGTTTTATGCCACAAATGTAAACACGGCCCGAATGCAAATATACTTTTCGTATGTAAATACTTGGGCCTTTTTTGTGTTCCTCCAAATCCGTCTGGGGCTATTATTTTGCTCCTAGTCTGGCTAGTCACTAGTCAGTCCTCTTAGCGAATGGAAGGAGTTAAGGTCACGGGGAACGGGGTATAAGTTTCTCAATCGAAACGGGAAAAGAGGGTACCCTTATTGTTTTATTTATAATTGGAATGTCCTTTTGAGTAAGTCTAAATAAAGAGGAGAGCTAGGAGAGAATAGCTCATACTGTTCTTTTCTTTTCTTTTCTCCGTGCACTCGGAATTCGTCGTCTCGATTATATTCAGTCTCTTAGCATCTTTTTAGTTTTTGGTTCATCTTCGTCCCTCCAAAGAGGATGGAGAGATGACGCTCTTCTTCCTCTTTGGGATGC
The DNA here is from genome assembly GCF_054372755.1 of Phalangium opilio. Classification (NCBI taxonomy): domain Eukaryota; kingdom Metazoa; phylum Arthropoda; class Arachnida; order Opiliones; family Phalangiidae; genus Phalangium; species Phalangium opilio. Next base: position 938,417 of record NW_028324155.1, read on the forward strand.
TCATGACGCCAGTCTCAACGTCATCCAGACTGCAGGCTGCGTGCTCGTGCGGGATGAAGGGAAGAGAAAGAGAGAGAGGGAGTTATAGTGGTGGTAGCCATTAGGACCGCGCCGCTCTTAGAAAAGGGCAAGGGGGAATCCCGTATCTTCATCCTCATCCTCTCTCTTTCTCCCCACTATCGTGCGCGCGTATGTAACGAGTGATTACGAGATGCGAGACAAGCATGCACCCTATGAGTCTGTGAGCTTGGAGTATACAGTTGGACTCGTGTCTATAAATAAATCCCTCATGCAGTCTACGTACGACACGCTATTTCTCTCTTCAACTCCTAACCCTAAATATAATGAGATGCTCTTTTGCTTTTTAATCGAGAAAGAATATAGAGAAGTCTGTGTTTGCCATGTAATTTAATTTTTTTTATCTATTTTAATCCAATCTTAAAAAGTTTATAAAGTCCTCCTGGCTAGCACTTTGAAGCGTGTACTGTGTAATATCTCTCTCCCTCTCACACACTCTTACAAGAATTGAAGAAATATTCTACTTCGAAGTATTTTTACGGTTTTCTTCGAAATGTTCCAATAGTTTTCTTTCGAAAACGAAACTAAAATAAGAAGATAATAATAAGGAGGGGGATGTATATATATGTATAAAAAACAACAGTGTATGCAGCATCTTCCACCATCACCACCCTCACCCTCCTCTTGGCTTAAGAAAACAGGTGTACGCTTTGCCAGTGCATATTGAGTGAGGCATCTACGCGGGAAAAAGAAGGAAACGAGAGACTCGTAAAAATCGCGAGTATTTCATTCTAAAAATAAGAGAGCCTCCCTCGAGAAAAATGCCTCCGAGTCTTTATTTAGAGGGCCAAGAACCGGGAGGAAGGTTAGAGGATGGAAGATGGAGATTGAGAAAAGAAGGAGAGAGAAAGAGTATAGTTGCCGAGACGAGGGCCGCGTGGCTGTCGTTTTTAAAAGAAAAAGTCAAAAAGGCCCTACTGCTGTATGGAGCTCCATAGCTCTTCAGAATGAAAAGCGTTGTTTTTCTCCCCAAGCAACCGCGAGTTATCAAAAAACTCTGGGATAGAGATGAGTGCCGAAACGAAGCCTCTCGCTTTAATAATTTTTTCCTTATTTTAAATTAAACTATTTTTTCTCTCTCCCTCTCTCTCTTTCTCCCTCGGTTCGCCCTTCGAGATACGACTGCATGCGTATAATGTCGAATCCAGAAATAGTAAATGACGACTACGACGCGGTGACATTTTCAACAAAAATTCTCAATTTTATGCTCTTAGATTCCCGTGAAGTGGTAATGAACTTCTTTTAAGTGAGATTATTGTTAATTTACTGCAGAAACGTGTACCACGCGTGTCGAAAATATCATCAAGTTTTTAATGCTTTTTTACAGTCAGTTTTTTTTACCGGGCCGGGTCTACCCATAACCCTAGCTCGTATTATGGGACTCAGTTCTTCAAATTTGTTCGTCTGGAACCGCGTGTGCTTACAAATTTTACATTCCCGCCGTCAAGTCATAAGCAAGCTAGTCTATGACGAAATCACTGCATAGTCTGGTACTAAAAAAAAAATAATAAAATAAAACGCAAAACAGTACAATACATTCTTCTGAATATTTTTCGCCATGAGATTTGTGCCTTCTCTAAATCGTCTCTCACGCAAATCCGCTTGTTTGAGATTAAAACTTTGCTGTATCCTCGAAATGAGATGAAGATGGGGTAGCCTAAGGTTTATAGTCGAAACATGGGTGGAAAAAATTTAGGATAAAAAAGAAAAAGACGTTGTCGGAGCGAGAAAACTAAACTAAAAAAAAAATGTAAGAATTCCGTGCTCTCGCGTAAATGAAGAAGCCACCCACCCATCCTCCTTGTTCTCTTCTCTCTTCTCTATATTCAAGTTCTTTCCTCCCCACCTCCCTCCACACTTGATTCCGAAACTGGTGTAACGGAGAAAAAAGCACGATCCTTTTCTTTTTCGTTCTTCCCACACCATCATCCTCTTGGCTTGGCTAGCAAGCAGCTAGGCAGGATTATATCCCTTCTCACACAGCACGAGCGTACAGGAAGGCAAAAGTGTGGAAAGATAGAATTTTTCGGAAAGCATTTTTCACTTCCGGCGCATGTGCGTTTTTACAGACCTTGATACCCGCGTCTTATACGTGTATACAGGGTGTTTCTAATAAGTCTGACATAAATTAAGGGGGTACGTGTTCTTTGTGTGCACGATTTTTGGGTCGAAAATGTAACTTCTATCTCCATTTTGTTTGTCGTAAGGTACACTGTTTTCTAGTTAAGATTGCATTCAAAGTATTTTACGGATGACCCCTTAAATTTAACTAAGAAACTGAAAGGCAGTGATTTCTAATTTAATTAAGGGGTCATCCCTAAAACACTCAAATCATAAGTCGAAAACAGTGGCCTGGATATCAAAATGGAGATAGAAATTTCATTTTCCGCTCAAAATTGATTTCCCAAAGAACATCCCTCTTAATTTATGGCAGACTTTGCAGAAACACCCTGTATATAATAATAATTTTTTTAAAGTCTCATTCAACTCGGCTAAGAACCAATTTTTTCTCGCTCATCATCTTCACCCACCACAAGTCTTAATTTTTTTCTCGCTCTTGAGTGAAAATCGTATTTTTGTCAAGGGATATTGAAACTGAAGTACTTGTTAGTTTAATTCCTTTGAAAGTCGCTGTGGCGTATGTTACGTTTATTGATAAGAAAATTTTAAAATTGTATTTTTTTCTCTATCTCTCTACTCGATTTATGTTCTAGATATTTATTTAGGACTAATAGGTGAATAATTTTGGCAGAAGTGTAATTTGGGTAAAGTCAGGTGTGAGGTCACGATTTGAATATCGAAAAGTTTAGAAAAAGGTCGATAGATTCTCTAGCAGACGATACTCTTATAGAATCATGAAGCAGAATCATGTAGTTTGAAGGAGTTTTAGCCATTTTGCGATTGCATACTTTTGGAGAAAATGATAATGTTTGGAAATATTGCAGATAGGAAAAAAGTGCACCCTTTCGTGAACCAAATGATTCAGTGAGAAGATCTTTTGTTAATTTCAACTGAGAAGGTTTATGAAGTTTGTTTGTTTTGAGAGTTGAAAATCCAGCTTGGGGTATAGTATATATTTACCACGTTGTGTACTTAATTCTTCAAGATGTCTTCTCCATTTTCTCGCAGTCGTTTTGCAATTATCCTTCTCCTTTGTTTTGCGTCTTAAACTCCATTTAGAATTCGAGAATCTGTCTTTCTTAATTGCCCATTACAATATAGTCGACTGTACCCGCGCGCAGTTTCGCCTGGGACTAACTTCTAAATTATCAAGTTTATAACCCCGCGAGCCATATACAGAGAACAGACATTCCAGCAGAGGATGGGCTGATGCTGTAAAAATCCCTATTTTTAAAACTCGTTTATATTAAAGACGATTAAAGTTTAACGGCGTTAATTTCAAATTTAAAAGGAGGGTTGTGTGTTGTAAGGGAGGTAAAGCTAGTGAGATAAAGCTTAACGATCAGTGTTAGGGTAAGTAGGTTTATATTCCCTTAAGTTGTGTACCGTATGTGTGTCTTATCATAAGTTTATAAGATATGTTCCATAAGTATGACAATAACTATACTTCGTAATGCTAGAGACTTACTGAGAGGTAGTTCTAGAACGACATGCAAGAATTGATACAGTCCATCTTCCTATTTAGTCTGCATTACTAAGCCTTTGACAGCGTCTCACCAGGCGTCGCTTTACTAGAATTTATGACCTACATCACTACATGACAAGCAGTGACAAACTTATGGAATATATCTTATGGTCTTACATAGTTTCATACTCCGTAGCAAGGCCACAGAAGCCACTCTTATCTTCTCGAAAAGGATGCGGGATTTGTTAGGGTGCTAGCCAAATGAAATAAATAAAAAAAATAAAACTTAAAAAATCTCCGCCTTGCGGAAGCTGTGGCTTCTCGATTGTTACGTGGAAAAATCTAAATGACAATTTCGGATCGGTTTCGTCACGCTGTTTTAACACGCTACATTCTACCATGCCTAGCGGCAACCCCTGAAAGCGCGTATAATTTTAGGTAAATTAGCATTCTTTCAGTTTGATTTTCAAACCACCTATTAGTGTTAGTAACGTAATATCTGTAGGTTTGCAATGTTACAATTTCGTACCCTAGGAACTCATTCGAGATAAAGCGAGTTTCCTGTTGTGAAATAATCCGACACTACCGTGTTGTTCTCGTTGCTAAAACCAAGTAACTTAACACATCTTACCCAAAGTGGGGTCCTTAACATTATTGGAAATGTATGAATAAATGTTTTGGCATTCAAATGTTCCGCCAATGTACGTCACGTTATAAAAACAGACACTATAGACACGAGTTTATGTGCCCATGTACAATATTTGTTTCTTTTTGTTCTGCCTTATGAAATTTTGACCCCAATTAACCCTTTGTTTTTGAACAGACTTCGTCAATAAGAATGCATATCACCTTTTACCTAAGCAGGCCGCTTGCTATGTTGTATCTTTAGCATTAGCTAGATCCATTCTAATGTCAAGTCTTTTATACTAAATGGTACGTTCATCTTATCTCCTCATACTTGCTGTTACGACGCTACTTAAGCTATTACCATCGAGTATATATATTACCATTACGTGTGTTGTTAATGCGATTTCTCTTTGTCCTTGCTCGATTACGCGGCGAGCGTCGAGTAAAGTTTTGGGCGTTTGTGTGTGTATGTTTGATTATGATTGAAGTAGTAGCTAGGTGACTTGGTAGTTTTTTTTTTTTTTTGTTTCACCAAGGTTCATTCAAGATACGGGTCCGTACCCGCATTAACAACCATCCATATGTTTCCAAGACCAATGAAGTACCGTCAATGAGATTCGCTTAATATTACTTCTACATTGTAATTTTTTATTCTCTTCCTTTCCTTTAACTCTTTTATACTTTATATTCTGTTCTTTATGTCTTGGACGCCTTCCAAACAGATTGAGAGAGAGAGAGAGAGAGAGAGAGAGAGAGAGTGAGAGAGAGAGAGCGAGAGAGAGAGAAAAACATCAGCGAAAAGAAATTTATTCAAGGAATCACTTTCAGAAGTCGTATTTTGTAGACTCGTAAATTGTCTTAATTCGGATTTATCTTTTTTATACTTCCCATTTTTTTAACTCTCTCTCTTTCTCTTTCTCGCTCTCTCTCTCTCTCTCTCTCTCTCTCTCTCTCTCTCTCTCTCTCTCTATATATATATATATAAATCTCATCCTTATTTGATATCATTGCCTTCAAAGGGATGATGAAATGATATATAGGTTCGTGATTCCAAAATAAATTATTTTCTGGGCGCAAAGGTTGATATGGAAATAAGCAAGCTTGTAAATAGTGACAATTTCTTGAACTGACCTATATCGTTTCATACTGAATATATATATATCATTTAAATCATAAAAAAAACTAAAAATATTTCATCTTCCCTTAACTTTTAACGAGGATCATCTAGTCCAATTTTCAAGATGGGAGAATGGAAAATAATTCCTCCCGATAGGCGATACAGCAGCACCCCTTTAAATTTTATATAAATTCCGGTGGAATTTATGCTATAACAGTCTAGACTTATTGTTAAAAAAGGAATTTCATACTTTTATTAAATCCCTTCTTATATTTTTATCATTCGTATATAAGTTACTGGTACTTTTGACTTTTTTTTCCATTGGGGTATTTTAGACCTTAACTAATATTTATTTTTCGTCGTTGAATCTTTCGGGTGCTCCGTTGGAAGTAAAGAGGAGTCAGAGACCATTCATTCAATAGATATACGGAATAAAGAAAACTTTAAATGGCCTAAGAAAGTTTGTATGTTGAACGTTTCCCCGTAATGCCCCTCGATTATTTTCGGTAGCAGCGCGTTTAAGCTTCCAAAACAGAATAAACCACGAAAATACCCTACAGAAACGAAGATAACGGTATTTTTTTCCTTTCCTTTCCTTGGTGCTTTTCCCAAGTAAAATGCCTTCTTTCTATCTTTCGATTTAACGACAATATCGAAATGGAGAGAGAGAGAGAAACAGAGTCTCTGTCCGTTGTCCCAACAGCCCTTTTTTTTCAATAAAAGGCTTCTTCGACTTCCTTTGAACCCCAGGCCCTAAACGCCTATTATAAGAGTACGTACGGTCAGAAAATGGTAGTTCCAAAATATCAAAAACACACGGTGTTGTGCCATTTAAAATTTTTCCTTCGGGTTCAAGATCCTTATAGACCAACCAATATCGCCTTTGGTATGATGGGGGGTCGATTCAGTTCAGTTAACTCGCAAAAACATCTGTAAATACTGTCCTGATAAAAGGACACTGCAGACGACGTTACGTATATAAGGTTTCTGCTATTAATTTATGCTTTTTTCATTATTTCATTTTTGAGGTTTCATTTTTGGCGGCGAAGACTTAATTTTTAATTTAAATGCGTTGAATTTTTTTATACCTTATTCATTTATTTACATTAATCTTCTTGGGGGAAACTCGCTTGCCTATATGATTCAGTAATGGCTTCATTAAGAAGCTGGGGATGTTTATTTTTTTTGAAAAATTTAAATTTAAATGCATTTAATTAGAATTTATTGCATTTCGAATTCAATATTCAGGGCTTCAAATGATGTTACACGTATAAAGTTTGGCCCAGTTTATGAATTCAGCCATAGGGGATACTTATAGCTATATTTCCGAATTCCGAGAAATTGAATGAGACTATTCTATCATTGTTTATTTTTAGTGTGTGTTGTTATACAGCAACTCTAAATAGTGGAATATGTAATTAGCTTAATCCTATTTCCTATTGAATTTTGTAAAAGGGTTAAGGGTCTCAGACGTCATTCGATACAGGTCTCTCTGGGTTTGTTTGATTTTCCGAGGATTTGAGTATAATCTTCTTGAACGTTAATGAAATACGCCCGTTATACCATCATCGAAACGTCTGTCTCTAAAAGTTATAGTTACAAAGGGGCGGAGCGAACGGGGTCACAAATGCCTCGATATCTTAACGTTTACGGGTTCAGAGTTCCCCCCTCGCCCCGTATCTATAGCGGGCCTTGCCCGATCGTTTGTTTACCAAGGCCTTTTCATTTAATGATAAGATCGCTGCAGTTAGAGAATATAACGATAAACTATATCTTCCTAGGGCTCTTTTACACACCCTTCCTTCTCTCATTGGCCACCCCTATACCTTTAATCTACTCTCTACGTCAAATTTCCTCTTGGACATAATTAATCCCAATTTTGGTCATTAAATTTATATATATATACGGAACGAGCATCGATAATCAATGAGTTTGTATTAGTCAAACTCTATAAATAGGCCTAATTACCTCGAGCCTTTAAATTATAAGACTAGGCGCCATTTAGACCCCCGCTCGCGCCAAAACCCAGATGACGTTGGATAATGGCCAAATGAAAGGTCTTTTATCAAAATCCAAATTTGAAACCCCCTTGATTTGAACTGATTCGCGGAGATTAGTTACAACTGCAGTTGCCGTGCACTGACTGCCCATCAGGATTGTTTGATTTTGAATAGAAATTATATTAAGCTCTTGTAGAAATTACTAAACTGTCGGAAACTATTATTCAACTAAAGTTATCTTGGAAAGACGTTTCCTTTTATTACTATATTTCCTATCAATAGATATAACTCTAAACTAGAATTTAGTTTGTTGAGTTAGTTAATACTCATTCATTCATTCCATTTAGAGTTTCACTCGCTCATAAATTATTCGTTTAAACATTTCTTTCGTTCTAATTACACTTCGGTTTTAATATTTACTTACTATTCTAATTGGTCAAAAGTAGACCACAATGTTCACCGATTTACACCGTAATGTAAGCAGATGTTTGTATGGTTCTTCATTATGTAATGTTCAAAATGACAAAGGATTTGAACCAAAATTTCGTTAGTTATAGCGTATATCTCAAAGTGCATAAACTATACGAACAGATTTTGAACTCTCTTCGTCTACAGTATTGATATAGTAAATTAAATTAAATGAAGATGCCTGGGCAGTAAGAAGAAAAAATACAGTAAAATATTCGCTAAATTAAGAGAGGAAATCATTAGGATTAAAATAGAATCGAATAAGAATACTCGATTGTCCGGTTTAATTTTGAACCATTAAGCTAAGAGAAAAAAAGGAAGATTGTTTAGTTTCTCAGAAGCCAGACTGCAAGTAGGGGGAAAATGAGTCAAGTCTAGCGAGAAGATCCCAAAACTAATAAAGACTGAGAAAAGCGTTGAAGCTCGGAAGATGGTTGTTTGGAGTGTCACAATGTATTTATTTATGCAAAGATCTCCCTCCCTCCCCCTTCTCGCTTAGATAAGTTTTCCCAACACCCTAGCTGCTCTGCTAGGGAGTTCTTCGGTTTTTGGTGGCGCCAATGAATAATGTAAAAGGTATCGCCCGCTCGACTCGGAATAAGAAACTAAAGAGAAGAGCGGGTTTTTGTCGTCCCTATAGAGCGCTCAACGACGGATAATTTCCCGTAATATTTGAGGGGAAAATAATTAAAAGGAATTGCATATTTTATCTTTCTATTTGCATAATTTCTTCGCTCCTCTCCTTCGCTTCTCATCCCTTTTATAGCTCTTCTCAATTTACTCTCCAACTAGGCCTAGAGTGACTAACTGGAAATTAAAAATTAAATAAACCTTAGGATATTTATTCGAACCCACCAATTGAATGAATTCTATTGTTTCATTAAGTTATAAAACTGTAAGTTTAATTATTGAAAGATGTTTTAAATAGGTAAACAGTTTGTGTCACGTACAAGTCTGTCGAATTTTCATATAAATGATAATGAATATTTATTTGTTTAATAAGGCCTGAGGGAAAGGGTCATGAAGCCACTAGGGTGACCAGTACCCTCTTCAATGGTACTAGATAGTAGTGACAATGGGAGTCAGTTAGCTGCGGGTTTAGATTTATAATTATATTAAGATCTGATTGTCTGTTAAATATAAACTGAAGAAGGTATTATTATCTTTAAAATGCTCTATAACGCGGGTAATTCTCAAGGCCTGTAGTTTCCGGCCTTCTTACTTCAATTCAAAATGTAAACGTCTATGTCGTACATCCTTAAAATCCGGATGATCGGCTTTGATTATAAAAAAACCTCTATTTTTTTCTTTCTTAATTTTCACAAGCTGTCCCAATTAAAATTTTACGCTATATACTTTAACCGCGAGTTTCTTCCGCCAAAAATAAATTTAAAAAAAAAAGAGAAAAATTAAATATTCAAGGTAAACTATTTTTCTATATAAACAAACAAGAAGGGACAAAGGACGAGGTTTTTTTTAAACAGTTTATATTTTGCGAGAATCGAAACTTTCTCGCTGACATCGGCTTGTTTTAAAATATTATTATAAGTCTAATAATAAGTTAATCAGCGGGAATGGAGTTTCCAGACCCCCCTTCCTCCCATTTTTCTAACTGCCCTCCATCCAAAAATTTTGCGGACATTAGTCTCCGGCTTAATGCTGACGCGGTTAGTAAAGTCTAGTAATTTCTCTTTTGGCTTTTCTCCTATCACCCCGACCCGGAAGAGGGAGAACCCATACCTTGGTAATGTTGAGGTGAAAGCTATAGCTACTATACGGACCGTAACGCCGGGAGCTTGTTTATAAAGATATATTCCGAGTCGGAGCTAGTCGGCTTTTCCCTTAATATCTTATTGCTAATGGACCAAACCCTATACTATACCTATACGACGCCTCCTGATCTTCTATAGGGGGTAAATATTAATTTCGCCTAAAAAGGTTTGGCCCGACCTCCTCCATTTATGTATGTATCGTCGGGTACTTTTCCAATGTCCCTAGACTGCGCTTAACAGCACCAACTACACCACGCCGCCACCAACGAATTAAGCTCTTAAAGGGTGTATAAAATGCTTATTTTTATTGAATATTAATATTAATATTTATAATTTCATGATTGAAACTTCAAATGAATTATCGACGCTTAGAATTAGTGTTTTTACTTGAAAGAAAAAGTCTGTTCTTCAAGAAATGTGATTACAATATTGTAAAATATATTTCTTTCCTTAGAAAACTGTATTATTTATAAAAATATAGGTCAGTTCCAATATTCTTTAGCTTGACAACTCCTGTATGCGGGCTTTTCCCTGAACACCAATGCACCGAGGTTTGAACATTTTTACAGGGGCCATAACATTTATAATAAAACAAATATTATTAATTTTTTAAAACGCAATAAATGCTAGTGGCATAATATTCACTAATATTATTATTTGAATATCTATCTGTATGAGCAAAGTACCTTCTGTATATTTGAAACGATCCTACGGAATCCACCTTATGGGCTTTTGTACGTATAGGCACCGAAAAGCTATTTCAATCATGAATAATTGAAAATGACAGTTTTATACAGGCGCAACCTTCCCCTTTGTAGGCACGAAGGAATTATTAAATTGTTAGTCCCTGTACCTAGTTTTCTTTTTTTCTCTCTCTTTCTCTCTATTTCTCTCTCGCTTCACGTTGTTCCTAGCTTTCCGCTCTCTCTCTCTCTCTCTTCCTTCTGATATTTCAGAATAAGATCGTGCTATTCCGGACGGGCACGTACTGGCCCTTTTAATACCCGGCGAAGAAACTTCCCATTTGGGCTTTTAAAGGCCCCCCGGTAAAGGCGAACCGTCTGATGGTAAAGGGACGACCAAGAAGAGAAAAAACGTCGCCCACTGTAAGGCCAACAATCGTAATGAGGCTTCCCCACTAAGCTCCCCTTTCGACCCGCCCCCCCCCCCAATATAGGAAAAAGGTACTGACTACAGTACAGAAACTAAAGAGCGAGCTAGGCCTAGCGAGCCTTAATTCTCTCTCTCTCTCTCTCTCTCTCTCTCTCTCTCTCTCCTCTTCGGAGATTAACAATTAGAGGAGTTTCGCCCGGAGAGATACGAGTAGCTTTATTTCGAGAGAAATCTACGGATGGAAAACCTTATACCTTCATTTGATTAGAGAGCGGAAAAGGGAAAAAAGATCTAGCCAAGGCTTAGGAAATAGAGGAGGGCGTTAAAATTTTCCACCACGTAAATTCTCCTTTCCGGATATAGGCCTAGCACGAGAAACGGACGTAATATTGTCCAGGGAAATTTTTAATCATTCTATGCTGACCTATCTACTTATTTCTCTTTAATTTTCTTTATCTTTTATAAACTGGTTAATATTTATCATTATTAAAAATAATATACCCTATAACTCGATTAATGTTAACCCTAACTAAACCCGTTATCGAATTGAATTTGAGGATTTTATCTAAAGAGGAAATCAGTTTAAATTATTGTTTACTAGCATTTTCTCTGCGAAATTATTTATATTTGTATCTTGTTTATATTTTACACGGATTAGTGTATAAGGTATTGCGTCTTAAAATGGTTGCACGTGAATATTTTAAAACTTTCAAGAGATTATTGGCTTAAAAACACTACATGGACCCGAAGTGAACTTTACTGGTATTTTGATTCAAGAAGTTTTAATATTATTCAAAGAATTTCTTTAAAATCTTATAAAGTTCCATTAGCGAAGAAAATGAAATAAGTTCTAGTGTCTCTTATCGTAAGGGGGGTACCTGATAGGAATACTTAAGTATTTATCAGTATTTTAAAGGAAACGACCCTTTTTTCTTCTTTCTTTTATAATCCCTTCTGTATATATTACCCAAGTTTTAGAGGTATACACCTTTATACCTTATTATCTTACGGGTAATAGCCAGGTTATGGAAAACGCAAGGAGGCTTGAAAAGTTTAAAAAAAAAAAAAAAAAAAGATAAAATCCTCCCCCTTAACACCTAATTTCTAAATTATTCTTATACTACCACGAGCACGAGGTCGTAACGTAAAAGAAAAATAAACCATTATATCGAAGCCTTAGTATTATCAGAAGTGTATATTTATTGGAGGAAAACTTCCCCTCTGTTCAGACTGCTTTATAAATGGAATACTTCAAAATGATAGACTTTTGTTACGTAGTAATAAAATTCCGGTCTTTTTGCCGCCCCCTCAATGATAATGGTTTAAATAATATTCTTTGGCATTGAGAATAAATTACAAAATCGAAAAGAAAGAAAGAAAATAAATGGAATTTTTCGATTTAACTTTGGTTATATTTGCAATGCGAGGGGGGGGGGATGTACACCTGATGTCTGTCAGTCGTTGAACGACGACTTTAATTGAATTTTCAAAGTCTTCATAAAGATTTCTCTGACTTCGTTTTCGAGTTCACCTAATTTCACGAGAGTGGTTTGGTTTTGCGTTCAGCATGAAATAGACTATTTCGATGAAAATTTGTTCCCATATACTATTTAGGCCTACACATTCCAACTCGTATAAATATATACTGTGCATTTAAAGTATACGCGAGGCCTTGGTTCGATTGTACAGAAAATTCAATCGAAATAGCCCATATCTATTTTACTTTTTTCCTATAATATATATATTTGGCTGCACTGGCAATGGATTGGAGGGTCGTATATAGCGAAATATACAGTATTTTTCATTGAAAAGCTGTCAAGCGTATCCGTTACAGGAAAAATGAATAAAAGAGAAAAGAAGACTGTATAGTGGATAGTCTGAAATAAAAACAGCAATGGACGAACCGAGGATATATCATAGAAAAACCGGAATATGTTTTGGCCAATAGTTGGGGGTGCAAAAAAATAGATGGGAAATACTCACCTTATAATGTTAATCCCATTCGAAAACTCATGATGAAATTTATATCCATCCATCTATGGTCCTCTCAGACCTTTTGTTTAATATATATTTTTTCTATATGGTTATTTGTACGTGGCATGCTGTATTTTTTGAACAGAGGATGTTTATTATTGTTTAGAGAGGGATCAAGCAAAAAAAAGTAAATAGTTCAAGGACAATATCAACGTAATTGGGGGAATAGGGGAAGACCACCCCAACATCCTCCCTATTGTTATGGGTGAAATTTTGGAATTTAGGCGTTTTTATCAACGTCGTTCGGTTTGGCAAATTTTTCCAAAATACCACTATACAATATGTTGGTATTTATTTATTTATTTAATTTAAATAATGGCTGATATATCAGTTTTTTATGTAATAACAACGGATGAATTGCATCGTCCCCCGTTTCATAAGTTAGGCCAAGTATTTATATAGATAAAACATGAGAATAGGCATCTCCCTATTAGGTTTCTTGAGCTCGTACTTTTGCGCTGAGTCGTTTATACATAGTTTCAGACTAGAATGATTCATTCCATTTACACAAGGAGCTTTATTACTTCACTATATGAGTTTCTAATTAGTTCCATCAATATAAATTGAAAGTTTGTATATTAGAAAAGTTTTATCTAATATCTTTCTGATTCTTGAAAACTTAGACCTTTTTGTGAAGTTGTCATAATTAAACAAATGATATCTAAAATATTAGATAAGGGATTTTGGGTTAGTTGGAGGGTGATAAGGCTCGGTTTATTTTCTAGTTACCGATTGAAATTAATAATACATCAAAGCTCATAATTTATGTACCACCACCACGACGACGGTTGTAAAAATAATATGAGCGAACCAAATTCGAAGATAACCCATAGCTCCTCTGATGCATCGAGACAAATATAAAAAGATGAAATTTTATGGAATGTAATAGAGATAAATTTGTGTCTGACAGTCATATAATATACTCTGTACTGTTTATTCTTCGACAATTTTTATTGCTATTATTTTCTCGTTTTGCTTTGTATCTATGTATAATCTTCTCATGGTCGAAAGAAAGAAACCTTTATATATTCTTGAAATTATCCAATAACATGTTTTCGAAAATATTTCATATTTAATTCGATTTAAGCTTCTTTTCGATAAATATCAAAAACATATGAGACAGAAAACGACAATATCGGTACACAAATAAGCACTATAGACGTTTTAAACTTAAGTACAGGTTAAATTTCACGATAAAGTTTTAATCTTTAAGCCTAATTTTGAAATTGAAGTATGAAAATCAACTTGTGTGTGATTATTCTGGTCTATACCAGCTTGAAACGTCTCAAGCATTTATTTCAGGTTAATTTCTTATGAGAAAATATTTTGATTTAGGCTTAGCTAGTTCGAACGAAATGAATTAATACGTATTTAGTTGGAACTGCACCTCGTGACCTCAAGTACAAGATCCGAATAATAACACGCAAATTGTACCAAAAATAAGAACTCAATTTTCGAAGATTGATCTTGACGTTGCACACCGAACAGGATGGTTGGTTATAAGGTCTATGGAATCGACCCCCGAAGCTTCCTCGATTATTAGGTTACATCGTTTATCAATGGTCAGGTCTTAAGCAAGTTCCCCATTGCACCTAATCCGGGTTTTATAGTCGTAAACTATCAAATTCAGGGAAGGTAACGTCGAAACAATGGGGAATAGGGATTATAGACTTAAAATCCATTCTATGCACTACGAGGTTAGAGCTCGTGAATTACGTATTAGCCTTAGAACACGGAGAACCAACCTACCGAATGGAGGAGGAAGGCGAGGGAGTTGAAACAACTCGGTATTAAATTTGTAGTTAAAGTGGTTTCTCCATCTTCCCTCACCCTTCTTCTTCTTCCTTCGCGTGTAAGTGAATTCTTTCGACGAAATATAAGCCTAAATTTGCTTCACTTCTTTTCTTAAGAATACCAAAAAGAAAAGAAACTGCAGGGGGGATGGAAGAAGAGAGCGAGAGGGGGCAAAATATTCTTACAATATCCGATTTCCCAAGGAAAAGGAAAAAGAGAGCTTGCTTTAAAACCACGGTTTCTCTCTTAAAGTTCTCTCTTATACTTGCCTAGAAAATTTGATTTCCTTCGAATGCAGTTTCAGTTAAGCCTAATCCAATACCAGCTATTCAACTCCCCCTCTCCCTCTATTCCGAAGGGGGTCCAATCATAAAGAATGAAAAGTACTCTCTTTCTGTTTTAAAACGTTCTTTGTACAGGGTGTTTCGAATTTCCTTGACCTAAAATTAACATTCTCAAATATGCTTCTAAAATATTACTTTAGCTCTATCTCTGTATGAACTAAAATTGGTCTAAAAATAGTCTTTGTGGCAACACATATGAATTATCCCCATGATTTATTTTTAGAAACAAACCTTTTTTTATACAATGTTCAAATTTAATAACAACGATGCTAATTAGTTAATCATGAAGCTAAAATGCTACACGTTTTAATTGGCCAGAGGTTCGCTGACCCAACTTTGACGAATTATAGAACCTTTCCCTTGTGTTACTGATATGAACCATGCAGTTGTGGTCAAGTTCGGCGAAGAATTGTAGCCATGCATAAAGAAGAAACGTACAAAGAAACAAGCAGCTTATTTAAATGTATACAATATTGTTTCAAATTCAACGATAATTATTAGTCCGAATGAAACACCCTCTACACGAGTATAGTGTTGTAGAGAATTGGTCCCATTATTTGATATATTGTACCCATACCTAACTAATATAAAATTGCTTTCTTAACTTTTTACTTATATACGGGAAATGAGATTTTGGCGAATTTTTCTCGTGAGGCGGTTTAACCCCTTTTCCAACACCATATACTGCACCTTCTCAATCGCGTGTTAAGTTAAAACGGACGCAATTTCAAATGAATTATGCCTATAAGTCTATTCGAGATTATATTGTGTTCGGGAAAAGGTCATAATTTAATAAAGTACTTTCACCACAATTTGAACAAAAAAAAAGAGGAAAACTTCACGTGATTTCACAAAATTTCACGAGATTTGTCAAGACTCGAGAAAATTGTACGTGATAGTTTTCATTTCGAATATTGCCACTTCGTATAAAAGTTATATGTACCTTTACTAATAAAACTTGAAAAATGCATTAAATTATAATTAAATTCTGCAAACTAATATTTAACGAGCTTTATAAAATTCACCGCTAAAAAATATTAAAATTCAAAGCTTTAAATTTGCTTAATAATTAGATTGAATCGACTACGCAAACATTTGCGATTTAAAATATTTACGCTTAAGCAAATAAAGGTATTAAATAACATCCCGCTGTATAATTTGGAGAGCGTGGTTTTATAATATTTGTTTTTACTAATTAAGATTGAATCAAGGAAAAATGACTTCGGGGTGTCTTTTCGATTCTCATAGGAAAAGTTGGCGTTTCGCGACTATCAATTAAAATTTGTTAGAAAATAATTGGGTTGGAATCGTTTCAGGTGTCGCTGGCTGCAGCGTCTACTTATTAAAACTAGTCATTAAAAAGGGAGACCGCCAACGTATACTGTCTCGATTAAGACCTAGAAAAATACTTGAAAAACCACTGTTGGTAATCTATACATATAGGGGAGTCTCATCTAGACTACGAATAGATTATCACCCTGATGGAGAGATAATAAAAACTTGTTAAATGGAGATATATCTTTAATCTATCTCCAACCTTTAATTTCGACGACTTAATTATAGTTAAAGGGAGGGTGAGAGGTTATAAAACACGTTATTTGACAGGTTAAAGGTTTATTTCTTTTTTTTTTGTAAACCCCTAATTTGTTTTAAGAATTTATCTATTTCTCGCGTGAAAATTGACAGTTAAATTTTAGCTATACACTCTATTGGAAGTAGGTTACATGATTTTTGGTTACATGAAGTTAGTAATGTCGTAACACAATCAGAAAAGGTTATAGATGCTATATCAGACATTAAAATGAATAAATATTTTTGGAAGGACAGTTTTTTTTCTGATAAAAAGTTTAATTTTAAATAATATATGCTATTTATATTTTCACAGCTACACGTACGAAATTGGGAAATAAGCTGTACAGTATATTTTAAATAATTAAACTTTAAATTATGGGCTTTTATAATTTATATCCTTGTAATATAATAAATATTTCGATTACTTCATCAGTGAATTGTAAGCTGCCCGTAATTAGTTACCTGTTTAATTTATGTTTTGAATAACATTAAGAATGGTAAATAACACTTTCGAACAACAATATTAATAGACTTATTATTATTATTTATAAATGTAGATTGACAACAACACTTATTATAATGAAATGACTTGATGTAAATATCACGTCAAAACTACGTAAATATCACGTCAAAACTACACTATGACCTTGATCCATAGACTTCATTAACATATTTTGGTTATGATGGAAAGGAAGCTGGGGGGGGCTAGAATTATGGTTTTTAGGTGTTGTCGCGGTTAGATAAGCGCCTCCATTGTGTTTTGCCCATGCCCCTAACCTAAAAAGAGCATCATCATTCCCACCCATGGATACCAACCAGAAGAATGAAAAAAAAAGAAAGAAAGAAATGATGTATGAAGGCTTTGACCTCCACTGTTCGTAACGCTAATTAGAGATCTTAGACTCAAAAGAGAGGGAGAGAGAATGAAAAAATATATGTCTAAACCCGTTCGCTTTCGCTCGATATTAAGATAAATCTTTTCAGAAGGAAATCATTTGAAGTAAAACATGTAAATTTCTTCGCAAACTAAATTTGAAAGAAGTCCTAAATTGTTCAAGATTATTTTCGTAAATATAGCCGTTTTCCTCCTTTTTTGTTTATTACGAAACGTGCGTGTTCCCTCCTTTTAAAACTAGTACCAATTAACCTCTAGTTCTGACCTTCTACTATTGTTCCATTTTTTTCACTCCATTTCTACTCCCGCATTATTATTCCAGACTGGGATTTAATTCTAGGGTAATAAAGGGTAGAATACATGCGAACTAGTCTTCCTAATTAAGATTTGTAACGTGGAGGAGTTGGGAGTGTGTATAAGGGGAGCCGGAGAGGGTTGGTTAGAGAAGAGATCTGGGAGTTGTAAGCCTTGGTCGGTGGTAACGAAGCAAGGTAATATAAGTTGGCCGCTTTTAAAAGGGGGTTTTGGGTTACTCCGATTCTTAGCCTCGGTTGGTTATAGATAGATATCCCTACACTAGGCCTAGTCGTGTTAAAGCTAAACTAAGGCTGGAGTTCATCAATAACAGGCGGTTATGTATATTAGCTTGCCCCCTCCATCTCCATCTCCTCTCACTCTTTTCCCTCTCCTTCTCTTCTAGCCCTATTTTCCCTCATCATCTATCCTACTAGGATCTTAGATTCTTTCAAAGGGTGGGGGAGGGTTTTCCCTTTATAACCGGGGTTTATTCGCAATTAAAAATGCAAACGAGGTCCGTCCAAGCTTCCCCTCCTCTTTTGCTTTGGTAATACTCTCTTCTCGTGATGATCCCTGCTTGGGACGTAATACGATCTAGCTTCTCCATGGCTGTAAAGTTATAAAATGGATGGTGCAAGCCTGGCTTATACGAGCCAGCCGTTTCCCTCTTGAGGAATTTAAATTTTAACCTCTTTCGTGCCCTCTATTTCAGGAAACGAACGAAAACGTGGAAATTATTGTTGTTGGGATTTTGTGGTTTGAATGTATTATATGCCTGATTTCAATCAATGGAAATTCGGCCGGAGTTCATGGTTGTAATTTGGCAAAATTCAGTCGATTATTGGCCCTAAATCTTTCTTCCTGGCGATACTTATTTCTTCTTATTTGACATAGTTGAAATGGAGGGTCTCCTGAACATCTGACACATTTTAAAGACATTTTAGTTAATCTCGTTTTGAAAAATCAGAGAGAGAAGAGTTTCGATACTTTGGAAAACTTTTCTTGCATTGTTTCCATTTTATTTATATTTTCATGTATTATTTTTTGAGAAATTCTTCAACGGCCTCTTTCATTTTTGTTTTCTTTAAAGTATAAGAAAAAATATAACAAAAGTTTTCTTATATATCGATTAGAACTTCTTACAAACTGATCCATATTTTTTCTTCTTCCTTTTTCTGGATCGTCTGCCGTTCCTTAAGTTTCCATGGACCAAGCCAGAGATTTCATATATATATTTTTTTAGATCCTTTGACACCGTGTGACCCTTTAGATCTTCCACCCTGAACTGTATAAGCTTTCTAATATCGAACTCAAAAGTAAAAAATTTCAGTTTTTTCGACCCCCCCCCCTCTATTTTCTTCGTTTTTGGTTGGGTATATCGGAAAGACTTGTACCAGTAATGTATATTTGACGCCTGTGCATATGGTCCTGAAGTTGAAAAGGCGCAAAAGAAGAATTGGTAAAAATAAATAAAAAAATTAGAAGTATATTGCATAAAGAACTTAAGACACTCCGAACTAAAGTTCTTTGGCCTTTTGTTTTTCTAATTATTGTTTTTAATCGCACCTGGTTTTCATTGTCACGGAAGAACAAGAATTCGTGACGTGAAAACCCATGGGAAATCTTCTCATTGTGATTTTACGAATTTGTTGTGTTTGCGTGTTGGGTTTTAATGTAATAATTTCCAAGTTAAAACACAATATTAACTAAGCATAAAACTTCTTTATTGTTGAATAATTAACAAGTCGTTTAAAGTTAAAGGAACAGAATGCAGACTGATCGGTAGGTAAAACGGAGAATGCCGCATGGGCTTATGTGAGCTATATTTATACAAGAATTCTTATCAGTTATTAGTATCCAAAAAACCTTTTGGCCTATTATACAGTGATAATCTTTTTTGGTCTATTTGTACATTCACAACAGAATTTAAAAACTCGTGTTCAATTTTCGTCTTAAGGATTAACAGTTAACTTTGAACTGAATATGATCCTATACTCGACAACTGTGGTCCATCTTTATTGTACTCTGTCAAATTAGGTTTACTTCATGTAATGGACAAAAGGAAGTAACCTTAGGATAAAGATTGAGATAGAAGTTGTGGCTATGCTGCCATCTTTAGCCCAGTTTTTCTAAAGATAGATTTTAAAATGTATGTACATTTTTTTCTTCATCCATTTCTCCAAGGAGGGATATAAGATCCCTTCTTCTTCCTCTCACCCACTTTTTAAAAAAAAACTTCCATACACAACAGCGGGGCGGGATAGTTGTTTTTTGAATTTTAAAATCGGATTTCCATATTTTGGTGCCGGGAAAAGTGTCCAGCTGTTTCCCTAAGCTTTCCCCATTTAAAAAAAATCTCAACAAAAATGCAGGGTGGAAGTAACTTCCGCCTAATTCCTCTTCCCGAGTCTCCATCCTGGAATCTTCTCTCTAGAAAAGTTTTTATTACATTTTCCTCGGATCTTACGCCCTATTAAGCCCATCCCTTATTGATTTCGCGATACCAGACGTTCATAAGATCAGGTGAAAAATTTTTCGAATATCAAGTACACCACGTGACCGTCGTCTTTTGGTAGAGATACATTTTTTTAGCCCCAACATGCAGGCTTTTGCTATACCACTCCTATGCTGAGGGGAAAACATTTATACAGGCGTTCTGTACAACTTTCTAAAGTTGATCGTTTACTTTGAATCTAATAAGAGTGGACTTCTAACCCTTCCCTTCCACACACACTTCCGTAACCAATTCACGCTGATTCTCTAAGTTCCGTGAAATCGTAAATTATATTTTAGTATAGCACCTTCGCTGATCCGGACCCAAGTTCTTTTAGAAATGAACGCCGGATATAAGACCAATCGAATCGAGTTCGTTTAGCGGCCGAGATATACATTCGAGATTTAGGTGGAAATGACAACTGCGTAGGACGTGATAAGTTTCTATCTTTTACCTCCGGCATTCAGGCATCCGAGAGAGTTCCTTATCAGGGGACTTTAGGTCTAATCATTGAAGAAAGAGCGAGCGCGAAATCTGTAGAATGAGGCTCTGGGATGTGAAAGAGGGTCATGGAGGTGCATAGAGTATGGGGCGGGGACGATCCTGGCTCCACCGAAAATTATCGGCTTCTCTAAAGTTTCTTAAGGGGTTATAGATCTCTGTAAAAGCCGGAAAACTTCTCCCGGGGTTCCTTATAGATCGGAATTTTATACGCGGGATACGTGCCATCCCCTTCATCCCTCTCTCCGCACCCTCTGGGTCCGGATGAGGCCTGGAAAAAAGAGAAGAAAAAAAAGGTCTTGCGGGGAAGACGCCATCCAGGAGATGTCGTGGCCTTTTCTCTCTCTACTGGTATACGACGTGGTCTTAGAGCTCTACGGGGTCGGCGTGCATCGAGGGGAAGGAGGGGATGAAAAAAAGGGACAACGTCATTACGGCTGACTCCTGCATTTTAACGCAACCTCCATTCCCTTCCAAGCATCCTTCTTCCTTCTCCGAATCTTCTATCTGCTCTTGCTCTTCCACAGTTTTTCTTTTCTTGCTTTTTTTGTTTTTTCTTCTACTCCTTATTCCTTCTTCTACCGCCACCTACTTCTGTTAGTGATGGTGCATGCGCCTGGCCATGCCACGCATCTTCTCTCTCCCATCTTGACAAATGTTTCGGACCCGAGAAGCGGAGAGGCTGAGACATGGTATATATATATATCTGTAACCGCGCGTCCCCAAACCCACACACACCCCCGCCGCTTTTTCGCGACCCTTGCCCGGGAAAAGATGGGCATAGAGCTAGGATGAAGGGTTTGAATTCCCCATACTTAAGTTTACGGAATGGATGGAAGTACCAGTATAAGCCGAATCGAGCCGAGCCTATCGCTTACTTAGAGGTTGCCTTGACGAAATTGCCCGATTTTGTTTAGTTTTTTTCAATCGAAATGGGTGTTGGAAGGGAAGGCTTACGTGTATAAGTACGTGTATCAGACGCTTCCGGATAGAGAGAGAGAATAAAAAAAGAAGATAGAAACTAGGGAATGGAAAAGTATTAGAAATTCCACGTGATCATCAGCCCTATACGTTCTTATCCTTTTTACATGTACTGTGAAATATAGAACTCCCGATGGGGCTTTGGCTTCTATAGTAATAAGTTTATGGCGGGAAAATATACGTTTTTCTTTTTTCGCTTCTCTCTCTTTTTTACGGGGCAACATCACATCACGTTTTGCCTCAATCCAGTGCAGTCCTCTCTATTTAGAGGAGCGCGCGGCTTGGTGCTGGTGCTGGTGGTGGTGCTGCGATGCCGGAAATAAGAGCGATGTAATCCGAAGAGGGAAGGAAAAATGTCCCCACTATTTCGTATTAAGAGGGTTATAGAGCGGCCATTTCCAATTGGTTTCCTATAAGCTTTAATTTACAACGAGGAGGGAAAATGGTATTGGAAAGAGGACCCGGTCCGGTCCTTTCGGGTGGTGGTGATGGTGATGGGGATGTGAAACTCAAGCGGAAATGTACTTCCCTTTTAATTCCCCAAATAACTTTTGTATCGTAAAAATTGACCCCGCCGTTGAATAACTTCGAGATTCGAGTCATTTGTCCAGTCTCCATTTTGTCGTAATAGTTTTAAAATACCAAGATTCTTTGTCCCTCCACTGAGAGTTAAAGTTTAATTATCACTTGCGCGTGAAACTTTAACCCTTTATACAACAAATCTTTTTAAAAACAAAATAGCTATTACCGCATGCACGTGGAAAAATTCCATGATAATAACTACATTGTATAATTTTCGTTGTAAATGACATAAAAGCTGTTACGGCAATTGTAGGTGTACGTTTAGTTTAAATCAAATTGCCGCGGGCTTTGTATTGTTAGATTAGTTTTTATATTTGAAACTTTATTTCTTTTGTTCCGTCTACACACTCTACATCATCCAGCCTTGAGTCTCTCCCTCTCTTTCTCTCTGCTACATGAAATGAGTCAGCCGCACAGGTGTTTTACTTACTCTCTTTTAAACTTCGTGTCTGTTTATAAAAAAGAGAAATGGTAATCGGACAGTAATTGAGGCCTTGACGAAGACCCTTTGAGGAGAGAATGAAATAAGAACCGAAACTAGTTATTACATACGACCAGACGTGTTCCTTGGTTATTGTTTGCACAGGCGCGTAACCTCGAACAAACGTGTACGAAAAATCATGCTAATTGGTTTCCCATAAAAGGAAGTTAAAGTTCTGACCCGAATCGTACCGAGGAAATTTGGGAAGCGATAAATAAAACAAAAAGGATTTTTTCCGAGGTATATAACGAAATGAGTCAAAAATTTAAAACACGAAATGAAGTAAAAAGAAGGCGAGCGTGAGTTCTTCTTTTTAATCATTTTTCCCCCTTTTCCTCCGACGCGTTTGCACCTGCCAAACTTAAGAATTCAAGGATTTCTCGACCGGTGTTTTAATTTTTTCCAAAAATTTACTCTTCTAAGTAAGAAGTTGAGATGATAGCGGAAGAATTATTAGAAGAGAGGAGTGGAGAGTGTTTCAGTATCAGTGTACAATTTGTTCGGTACTATATCGCACTGAGAATGGTTAGGAAGAAACGTTGAACCATCAACCTGAGATAAACTTTAGTAAAATATTTTTAAACCATGCAGCTATAGTGTATCTTTTATATATATGGGAAAAAGTAATTTCCAATCCCTGGATGATACCGCTATGGCTCCGATAGCTTTAGTCACGAATCCTTGGTAAATATACTGTACATGCAGTTTTGGGAGCTCTGTCCTATTAAATATCGTTTCCTCTTTCTCACAGCCCTACAGAAGCGAAGTTTTTCCTACGCTAAGAACTTATTTATAGTTATTTTGTCGATATTTTTTGTACCCTTGCCAATTTTTTACCATCTTCGGCACAGAGGGTGTTACGAAACTCTAATCCGAGTGAAGGAAGTTAAGGATATTGGAAATCTAAGGGAAGGGAAGGATAGGCATAGGCTAGGCGCGCGCTGTGCACGTGGCTCTCGAAACCTAACGCTATCTGAAGCCAGAAGTGTTATCTTTGGGATATAGTGGTATAAGAGGATTTGGCCTTTAGCTAGGCCTATCAATGGCTCCCTTTTCGCATCCGTTCCCAATCCCAAGCGTCTTGGAGGAATGGAATGACGAAACTCCTAAAGAAAAACCCGAAAACCGAAACGCTGTTGTTGCACCGTGGAATCCGAAGCATTATTCTAGGAGTATAACCGAGTGCACTGCAGGATTGTTTACCTAACGTGTGCGCTGTGTATGTATACTCTTAGCTCGTTCTTGATGGTGCCAAAGCGTACATGAGCGTTAATTGACATCTGACAGCTCGGCTTCTTCTTATTTTCACATCCCTTTTTCCCCTTTTCATTCTATTCTCTTAGTTATAAGTAAGGGGTTTGAGAATTCTCCGAAAAACGTCTCAGAAACATTCGAGTCATGAGTACGTATGAGGAACTCAAATGCTTTAGAACTCGGAATATCCGAGAGATGTTTGCAGGAGACGAGACACTTATATACACTTCTCCTCTAGACAAAGAGTTCATCCTTCCTTGACTGTCTCAGCAGATTTGTAAAATTTAAAGCCATCAACGAACTCGGGGATTGGAATCTATTTTACGATGTAGCCCAATTTTTGAAGAAATCAGTAAACTCGGAGATAAACTGACACGCGTAGAATTTTCGAAATCCTGCGTGGTGTTAAAAGGAACTTTTAAACTAAGCCTTGTCATTATTTGGTTGTCAAAACAATGCGTTAAACAGTCGCATAATCTTCATAGCGAGTCTTTACAATGTACCTGCATTTAGAGCGTCGCGTGCCTGTTAAATGTAACCAATGTTCTTTCACTCGCGCGTTACCATAATGCAACAAAAATTTGCTTTTAAATTGAACGCGTGTACCATTAACGGAGAACTGTTATTGTTTTTCTCTGACGTTGTTGTCTGACGCGATCGAGCAGTTTTATCGGGTTTAACTCAACCCATACATAATTCGGTTATCACACAAGGAACGCGGTTGGTGAAAACACGAATGCGTTTTTTCTCAAGGTACCTGTAGTGAATAGTGAGTTTCGAGCAGGGTGTTTCGTTAAGGCGGTGGTGTTATTACTAAACTGTCATAAGATGACGTTCGAATGAGCGAGTAGATGTACGCCAGTGAGTGGAGTTTCACCCCCAGACGTTTCTTTATTTTTTATTATTTTTTCTCTACGTATCAGCATAAGTTTATAAGATATGTTCCATAAGTATGAACCTAATGCTAGAGACTTACTGAGAGCTAGTTCGAGAACGACTCACTGGGTTTAGCAGTCCATCTTCCTATTTAGTTTGTACTAAGCCTTTGACAGCTCCTCACCAGGCGTTGCTTTACCTCGAACTATGACCTACGTCACTTCATGACAAGCTCCAGTTTGTAAACTTATGGAAGGAACATATCTTATGAACTTATGGTATGGCGTACACTAGCTCTTCCATTATTCGGAATCGATCGTGTTTCTTTTTTAAACGTCCCGGGGATTTTTTCTGGTCCAAAAGCTCCAAGCATCTTGTCAAATTCCCTGTTTATAAGACGCGTTTTTAGGGACGTCTTTTTTATATCACGCCTTTCACAACCCCTAAGTATATACCAGCTTTGTGTAAAGAAATTGTATAAGATTATGTTGTACGAACGAAGAATCGTACAGTTTTACTTGAAATTCTGATGAATTCCCCGGATGCAATTACTGTCACTGTTCTCTTAGTAGGATACACCTGTAATATTCGGGTGACAGAGGCCTAGCAATGTTTCTTTATTTCAGTCTCAAATCGCGATACTTCTATGGCTCGCTCGATAATCGATCAAATGTGGTAGACAAGTTTTAGTATCGTTTCGTTTTAATCGCGATTTCGATTATAGGATTCAATGCCCTTGTCAGTATCAAAATAGAAAATATAAGTCAAAATGAATTTATAAATATGTCTGTAATGAGGTACTACCTTTATAAATTAAGCTAAACATAGTAAACTTCGTTGGTTTTGGTTGGGACCTAAATTGAGACAGTCTGAACGCACCTTTTCTTTCCCAGACTGCAGTTACCCACTTATAAATTGTAGACTAATATAACTAGACTGTCAAAATCATTCAAATATTCTTTTCCGTGAGGTAAAAGTCTCTGTATTTTTCTTGGTGTCACCGTGGTGGAGACCTGTTTGACAGTTTCTCGAAAACTCCTTAAAGCGAGCTTCTATACCGCACTCGAACTCGCGTCTCTATCAAACGTATTTATATTCCCCAAAAATTTTGATATTATATTTTTATTAATATTATTTCGTCCATATAATTCATATTGCAAATCGTAAAAGGGGGCTTTAAACCCGTATTGACCATAAAATTTTACCGAAACTAGTTTTGCTGCCTAAAATTATTTTATTACCACCCGTCTTGATCTAATTAATTTAATTAATATTTTAATTTTAATTATAGTCTCCGCTTTTATTGCGCCCGCTGTATTTATAAATCTTATAAAACTTAATTAGATAATGTTGGGAGTCATTTCGGTTTTCTGAATTTATTATACCGCGTATAATATAATATAAAAGAGGGAAGAAAATTTTATTTCGTAACGACTTGTTTGGTAAATATAAAGCTCGGGCGCTCCCACAATTTCTCTTCCTTTCATCGAGTTTAGGTCTCGTCTCTTTTTAGTTTTATTGTTGCGTCAGAGCCTGTTTCGAAATTGACGCCAATGAAAATTCATCGAGCGAGAGTAAATTAAGTCAGTGGCAACGAAAAAAATAATAAGTTCGTTTTTGAACAATGGAAGTTTGGAAATTTAAGACTCGGCACTTTCGAAAAGCAAATCCCGCCAAGCAGCTTGTTCAAACATTTCGCGTAGGTGTTTGGAATTGTATTACAATGTTCTTTATATGTAGTACTTGTCATACGACGTGTGTTTCAGTGATTACAATTAGTGTAAACAGTTTCTGTACTTGCAGAACTTGAATCTGCATTATTTAGGCATTGAATTTTTGATCTGAAATTGAATGAGTTACATATACAGGGTATTAAAAAAAGAGAGTGGTAGAACCAAAGTAATCCCTTGTATAATAAATATTGAAACACTATGAAATGAACACCAGTCAAATCAAGAATTAGTTACACGTCTTTGACTTCAAGTGAATATGTCCTACATTCATTTTAATACACTTTTCAAATCACTGACACAATCTTACGTTGACGGGAAACATATACCCCCATGCACCCCAGTCCGTACATCGTCACTTGTATTTAAACTCACTCTTGTTACTACATCTACTACAACTACGCTTAAAATATTTATTCATTCTCAAGGCCGATAAATTCAATTCTGTATAGAAGCTCGAATCCTCGAACGCGGAAGTCTAATTTCGAGTGTGGGTCTTTCGTCGAACCAGAGAGTTAACTTAACCAAATGACGTCAAATCTAACGTAATTACCTATTTAGGCTCTCCTCCTTCTCCTCCTCAATCACGCTTTCTTTTCATTACTATTTCTAGTTTTTAGAATCCGGTAGTCAATATGTTAATTTTCGTCGAGGATCTGTGCGTGGAAAAACTACAACAAAAAATCGGTGTTTTTTCGTAGGTGGCGGTGCATTTGTTTTGTAAATTCCGGATCAACGAAGACGAACTCTAGAGCTCGAGCTATAGTCTAATGGTTAATGACGATACGGAAACTAAGCCTAAATTGTAATTAGCTCCAGTGTACAATTTATGTTTTAAAATCATTAGCGAGACTCGCTTTTCTCTGTGGTGTACAGGGTGTTGCAAAAAGGGTTGGTATGACCGAAGTACGCTACAGTGGGTTCTGTGGGAAATAAATTTTGAGTCGAAAATGTAATAATTTCTATAACCCCCTAATTAAATTAGTATTATCTATCAATTTCTTATTTAAATTAAAGGGGACATCCGTAAAACACTTTAATAAATCATAACTTGTGTGTGTCATAGAACATTTTCCACTCAAAAACATCGCCCACAGAGGGCACTGCAGCGTACTTACTTCGGTCCAAACACCCTGTATACGTTCATCCATCCACATTGTACGTACCATATACGTCCCAGGCCACAAGGGGTGAAAGTTCTATATATTTTCTGCTCGCGGGGCTTGTATGGGGTGAACCGGTACTTATAATTCTTAATGTTCTTTTAATTGCGCCCACGGAGACCATGCAGAGACGTAACTTTTAAGGGGGATGTATTATAACTTTTAATCTAACCACGCCAGCCATCTCGTAAGATTTTCTAGGATGGGTGAGAGCGGGGTCTCTTCTTCCTATCTTTACTTCCCCAAAATGCATGTCATATGGATTCTACGTTTTAAATCTTCGTAATATCGCTAGACACGCTCGTTTGTTTCAAGTATAAAACGGATGTGGTCAACCCCGACGATTAAGAGTCATTTATTTACTAAATTCGCTTGATGAAAGCGAATTCCGCCCCGACTTATAATAGCCAACTTCTTCTTCAGCATCTTTCAAAACATGAAAGTTCTATTTTGTTTCTTTTTATTTTTTTGTTCTCTCATTTCTTAAGCATCTTGTTTTCAAGGTTTTTCCTTAGTTCGTATGTTAACCCCTTTCACAAATGCTTAGATTAACTGTGGGCCTAATTCGAATGGAATGGCTACACCCATACTTTGCTGACTCTAATATTGTCTGAAGGGTTATGCTTCATTAATAATTAAAGCACCTCCAGTTATTATGGGAATTATTATACTTTTTTTAAATGAAGGTTAACTGAAATAATTTTAGTTTATAGCTGAGGATGTTAAGAACCCATATAACACCTGAGAACGTATTCCATGAACTTGTGTATTTGATGTTTGTTGATATATACTTGCCAATATGTTGTTGATGCTTGAAGGAATCGAGGGATTTGATAGGGGGGAAGAAAACGTGAGATAACGACACTTAATCCCAATGTTATCATGAATATTCTCAGTTGTTATATAGGTTCTTGGGGGGGGGGCGGAGGAAGCTGTATTGTTGAAAATCTCTTGTACAAAAATAGAGTATAAATATGACAAAGGCGGATAGAGCCTATAATCTTTACTCGCTGTTGTCAAACTCGAGACAAATTTCCACTTCGCAAACTCACGATTTGTTAATTTTAAGTTCGTATAATTTCTAATTTTCTGTTAATCCCGGCTGAGAGAAAAATTTAAAGGATGCTACATTAAATCAGCGCGGACTTAACTGGAGGGACACGTAATTATTTTAATCATCTCCAATTTTACACAATTAAGATAAACGACTTTTCCACTTTAGAAAATTAAAACCGCGCTCTCAGAAAACGAATGTAACCTCGAAGTGTAACGGAGGGGGGGGGTAACATTCGGAGAGAGAGAGAGAGGGAAATGGGAGGAGATGCTCGGTGATATAACCCTGGCTCTCTTTGCAGTATAAAAAGAGAGAAAACGAAATAATTGTTTCCAACGCAATTATGCAAAAGTTAAAATTAGGAGTCCACGATTTTACGCCGTATGCCTGCGCCTCCAAAATTATATATATATATATCATAAGTTTATAAGATATGTTTCATAAGTATGACACTACCTATATAACTTACTGAGAGCTAGTTCGACTCGAGAACGACGCGAGAATTGACTACACTCGGTTAGCATTGCAGTCCTATTTAGTCTGTACTAAGCCTTTGATAGCGCCCCACCAGGCGTCGCTTTACCTCGAATCTATGACCTACTTCAATCACTTCATGACAAGCTCCAGTTTGTAACCACTGACAAACTTATGGAAGGAACATATCTTATGAACTTATGCTCGCATGTATAAAAGAAACAACCGGAAAGAGGAGAAAACCAGCAAAGAATGAAAGAGACACCGGGAAATTAAACTTTTTTTTTGTTATTTTGTTATTTTATTTTATCTTTTGGAGTATTATTCCGTACACCGAAAACGAAAAAGAAAGGGCACTGCCGAATTAACTTTGTCGCTAGGGAAATGCTCCGAGCGTCGCCAAGTGTGAATAGAAAAGTTTGCGTACAGGTTTTTTTATCTAGTCGTATATTTTACACATGGAGTTAGGTGAAGTGGTGGAGGATGGGGAGGTTTAGTTTGTTATCCCACACTGAATGAAATTTTCAGTTAACGCTTGGTCAATCGCTAGTGAAGCTACTTTTTTTCGCTAGACTATTATACCTAGAAAAACTTTTTCGAGGATGTTTATTATATGAACAAAAGTTTAAAATTGTAACGTAATTTAATCAGTGTGAGGTTAGTTTTCACAGAGGGGGATGACACTACTATAAATTTGGTAAAACATTTATTTGTAATTCAGTTCACACTTTGAATTTGCCGCCACCCCGAAATTAGAACCATTTGGATAAATGAGCCACAAAAATTTCAGTATTAATTCCGTTTTCCATTGGAGTAATTTTCTTGGATTGAAAACAAAAGTCCCTGTAATATTGCATCAAATTCATCTATGTCTCATTTAATATTGCTCCATGGTGGTAGATTTCTAGTAGCCAATAGGAAACAGCGTAAGATAATTGTTTAACACTATATACTGAGTACAGCATGGCTTATCACGTGACTGCGGGATTAAAAAATGAATAATTTAATATTTAATAAAAAAAATAAAATACATAAACCATTCGCTGTGCAACTTAAAAAATTAATAATAAATATAAAATATTTCAAATATTTAACCAGCAAGGGCTCCCTCTGGGTATATTGGTGATTTATATTTCTTAAGCTGTGGTGTTAGAGAAAAAAGTCGCGAAACTAAAAAGAGCTTCGAAATATCTTGTATTGTAAAGTTGAAAGGCAAATATTAGATTTGTATTCTTTTAATAAATGAAGAATGGATTGTTTCCCTACCACTACCACGCGGAACCAATCGATGAAGCATTTTTCGCTTGCCACAATTGGAAAAGGAAACAATCGAGCAGCTGTGATTATCAAATAACAAGAGAAAAGTTTTGAATTTTTGATTAAGGTAAACGAATCGTAAAGTTTAAAAAGCTTGGCTTTATAAGGGGGCGCCAAGAAATAATTTACTAAGGTGGGAAGATGCTGAAAATTGTTGCCAAGTTAAATAGACTTCATTAAGCGTTACGAGTAGGCTTAACGTCAAGGTTACCTTAAAGTTAAACCCCGAGTAACCGCCCCCAGTCGTCTCTTGCCAATTTAACAGTGTAGTGTGTGATCATGAGGTTGAGGTTTAAAATTTTCAGAATGAATTAAGGATACTTAAGTATAGTATCGTTGAATGAATACTAGTTTTAAAAAAATTAGTATGTCGTCAATACTTTGGTCATTTTGAGCTCTTTGGGTTAATATTCAAGAGTTGTTAGTGTGGGATTCGACCAAATATACCATAATGTTATATCAAAAAGAGGGGCCTTTTTTTAGGTGGGGAGTGGGTGGGTTAGATTTTAGGTAAAGAAAAAAATATTTTCTTCAAGAAGATCCTTTAGAGATCTCCACCAAAACGCCTCGAGACAAATTCAAGAAATGGGGGAGATAGGGAGAACGTTAAAAAAAGTCAAGTCTAGCTTCGCAGTTTACAATATTTTTACTCCCACTCTATGGATTTTGAAGCAGGTAGACAAAGCTCGCGGGGCAAACCAACGAACCCCGTTTCGTTTGGAAATCAAACCGCGTACCTGTCTTAATTTTACCTTCCCCTAATGGTGCTTTTATATTCTGTAACCATTCATTGAAAGGGAATAGGTGGCTTCATACTAGATTACGTATTGTCGTTTCAACTCAACCTCAGTTATCTTTCCCGCTTGGTTTTCCCCTTGAAATTTTTGAACATCATTACTCTAGCGCAGCGTTATAAGTCTGGCTGGCTTGGGGAACAAGTTCGGCAAACCCAACCAAATTTGGAGTGTTAGTTTTATACTTATTTTTGCCCGCCGTCTTTTAACGATACCTGAGAAGAAAAAAAATAACTTTTCGGGTGTCAGCATACTCAGTTGGAACGTTTTTTAAGCGCAAATAAGTTGAATTTTCTTTATCGCGAGCTTATTTAGATTCTCGGTCGTTAGCGTCGGCTTTTGTTTGTATCAAGTTTAATTTACGTCGAAATTAAATTAAATTAATTAAGGAAATTGTCCCAAATCCGTGTTAAATTTTAAGGGGAAAGAAATGGAAATTTATCAATTGGTAAACAACAGCTGCGCCGTCGCGATACCGGTAAGCCTTTAACAATTGTCCCTTTTTAACCAATGATATTATTCAAACTGCATCGTTTATAGCTGCTTTTTTTCGCATGGTAGACCTTTGAAATCGCGTTTTAATAGTTTTTGAAAACTCTGGTCTTTATTATACGAATTGTCAAAAACAGCTGATTTCTTTCAACCTCCTTACCCTTCTCTCCCTCTACCATCGTTCGAGAAAGCAAACCGAGTCCTAAGAAATTTATTCTCCTTTTCGTTAGGCTTAGCGTACCATGGCTATTCTTACGTTAAGGGTGGAGGATTGGAAGGGGCATAAACTTTCCTTTGAATTCCTATTATCAGAAGAAAGGGGAGGCCATTAGGCGGATTATAATTAATAGGCTTAAAAGACGCCAACGATAATGTTCCGTTCCGACGGCTTTGAAAACTTCGCTTCTCCCTTTGCACTTACTTTCTAAAACAAAAGGTATAAGATGGGAAGAAAAAAATCTTTTGATGCGTACGTATATGGTGAGAACATTCTCGTTAGAAAAAAATCATTACGTATTGGGTCTGGGTCTAGGGTTAGAGGGGGTTTCGTGAGACGGGTATACTCTACCAGTATCGTCGTTTTTACCCCCTGTACCCCTTCCCCCCTTTATTCTCTCTGACACAAAAGATCGGAAATAGCTACACCCCCTTCTATTCTCTTTTGCTATATACCATACAGACTTCAAACCCACGAGTACATATATGTATATAAGTATAGGTATAAAAAAGGAAGGGGTCCTCGCTTTTCTAATTTCTAGCGCATCGCGGGGTACCACACCCAAATATCGTACACACATAAAAAAGATTTCGGCATTAAGAATTTATAGACTATATGGTGTGGTTATTTTATTCAATATGGCTCCGCATAAGAGACGAGTTAGGCCTAAAGCTTCTTTCTATCTTCCTTTACGCCAAAAAGGTTGCATAAAGGGTGTTAAAAATCTATATTCAGGTATCTGGGTGTTGAACCTAACGAGCAGCGCAATACAGCGTAGGTTTTTTGGGTTTTGTTTTGTTACTTCCGCCTGATTTTTCAATTACTTCGATAGTGACAGTGGCCCGACCATTTTTAGTAAATTTAAACAGTTCTAATCCAAAAAAAGTCTTTAAATTCATCATCTACCTCGTTATCAATTCGTAGCTATCACGTGCATTATAAGTTATGTTCCATAAGTTTGTCACTGGTTACAAACTGGAGCTTGTCATGAAGTGACGTAGGTCATAGATTCGAGGTAAAGCGACGCCTGGTAAGGCGCTGTCAAAGGCTTAGTACAGACAAAATAGGACTGCAATTTAACCGAATTTAGTCAATTCTTGCTTGTAGTTCTCGAACTAGCTCCCAGTAAGTCTCTAACATTACGAAGTGTTAGTAGTGTCATACTTGTGGAACGTAGGCCTATCTAATAAACTTATGCGTACATTCATAGCGTCCTTTTCAGAAAGGTGTTGTAATCGATTTAAGATTAAAGAAAGTAAAAACTTTCTATCTATTTTTAGGGTAGTTATATTTTGTTCCCTGATGGTACAGTTATATTTTATGGATGGAAGAAATATCGTAATATTTAATTTCGGAAAAATTGCTATTTGACGTAGATGAGGGGCAACGCCCCTTAAGATGCTCTTCTCTAAGATGAATGATGTTACCAAAAAGTTCCATCGTTTTTCTCCTTTCGGTTATACGTCCCCATTTTCTCCCTCAATATCTCTAGAGAGAGAGAGAGAGGTTTTTAGGCTAAGCCTAAATAAGAAAGGAAACGTCTTGTAGATTTGGTGAACCACTCCCACGAATGAAGTCCATCGAGACACGGAAAGAAATTAATGGACTTTCCGTCATTCCCCGGGAAAACACTCTTGAAATAAAGTTTCTTAATTGTTTTCAACTCCCACCCCCTTCCTTAATTTTAACAGTGTTAATTTTCAATTTTTCTAAAAAAACCTTTTCTTTTCTTTGAAATTTCCAGATGGTCACAAGGACAAAAAAAGTTTTTGTTGGAGGATTGTCGGCGCCTACGACGTTGGAAGACGTCAAGAACTATTTTCAGCAATTTGGCCGGGTAAGTCTAGCATTTTTCATACTTTTAATATTTTAAAAATTCGCGCTATGGTTTATGCCGCGAGTGGCGAACTGGAAAATATGACGCCATCTACTTTGGGTACTCCCGGTTTCTCTCTGAGTTTGCGCGCCATTCTTTGAATTTCATCCCTGAATTTTGTATTTGTAGATGTTATTCGTGAGTGTCCAGTTTTAAGCAATTAAGCGTAATTAAGTGTGATATCTATAACTTTGTAAAGATGCAATTTTCAGCGATCTTTTTTACTGTGTTGTGAGAGATTTTAATTACCTCACAATTCAAAATATGAACAATTTCCCGAAAAGTTCCCTTTTTAAAGCAATTTCTCGTGTTTCCTTGAAGGTTTGATTAAGTTTTACACTTTGACCCGTCGTTAGTTAATTATATTTTATATAACGAGTGGATGCTGACGGGGCATCCCTAAAGATCACCATTTAGGCTATACTCTCGAGAAACTTTCATTTAAATATTCAAATTAAACTTGCTGTGAAAAATTTAAGGGTTAAAACATTGTTTCCAGGTGTCTAGGTATGTCGTAAAAACCCTGTCTCGAAATTTCATTTAGCAAGGTTAGAGAAGTATTAGTTATATATTTCTTTATTCCATAATATTTTCTGCCAGATAGTTTTTATCACGATAGGACAGTTTCGGGCAACCAACCAGCGTCCGTTCAGAGCTAGAAGAACCAGCTGCCGTTTCATTTCATTTCTTCGTAAATTTTCCAGGCTCACATATATAGGAAAAGGGTTATGTTTTTCTTAAGGGATAATTTTTATATCTTCTCGGAGGGTGTCTGGCTCCATTTATTTTCTTCTCTCAAAAGCAATTTCGGACCGGGAGAGACGGGAGTATCAGTGCACCGAGAAGCTTGGCCAGATTGAAGATCATTTCTTTTATATTTGGCCCCTGTAGGGTCAAACTTAGGAGTGAGGAGAACGAATCTAGCCATATAAAACGCGACTTTGATAGGTCGTATAAAAGAAATATATAGAGGATAACACTTTCAGATGATGATACTCTATTCTCCTTCCATTTATAAATGACACATAATCTTTAGAAAATAATATCCTACGTATAATTTCAGTAAATTAAATTATTCGAAATTGATATAGGCTTAAATATATAATATATAAAATATGAATTATTGTAGTTTAAAGTTATTTAGGCTGAAAATTACTTTTAAGGGTATGGCGCCCACGTGATTAATCAAATTTTGATACGTAGGCTGCATGCAGGTTTACATTGGGTAATTAGTTCCGACAGCCAATAATTTAACTGCATTTTCTCATATATAGTTACGTATCTAAAGTTTTCTAACCGATAACAAAACTATATTTTCATTTTGAATTAAAAAAAAAAGGCTTTTATTTTTAAAGCTCGATGGATAAAGACTAAGATTCCCTTGTTAAACAAAATGCTTATTTTGAAGAATGGTGAATTTCATTCTTAAAGTTGTCGAAACAAACAAACCCAATGTTCCAAGAAAAATACAGATCTTCTCTCTCTCCCTCTTCCCCATCAGGCATGTACTCTTACTTTTTGTAAGTTGTTAAGGTTTTTTATGGATCCTGTTTTTCCTCTTCTATGCCTAACTCGACGAGCTTAGAAGTAGGGACTGTAGGAAAAAGATGTATGGGTGCTCGCTCGTGTTTACGTTAGATTCGAAACTTATTCCTCAATGGGAATGGGTTCGATCCGGAGGTTTCCTATAATAACCTCTCACTCAGAAACGAGACTGCCACGAGAGAGCGAGAGAGAGAGAGAGGAAAAGAAAATCCCCTTTGGTCCTTCGCATCGGGAATATCCTTTCGCCTACCCTTTGCCCCAGTTCCATTGGTACGCGCAACCAGGGAGGGCAGCCTAAATGGGGCAGGGGGGCGGCTCGGGGAAGAGATGGCCCGATATCCTAAGGTCCTATAGCTCGCTGCTGCAGAATCTTAGTTTTAGGCTTTCCGCTCACGTTCTTCCGCACAAATCTCGCTCTAGAACAACTTGTTTTTTTCTTCCTTTCTCGGGACGCGACCCTTAAATTGAGAACTCTATCCCTAACCCTTTACCCTCCTTCCCATAAGCTCCCACTCATGATGGTGGCCGCCGGAGAAGAGCTAGAGCCCTCTCGTACCAATTCGGCCTATGTAGTTTTCGGATATATATCGTTGGTGAACCTAGATGGCGTTTTAGATTTGAAGGGGGTTATTTTAGTTAGACGAAAAACTATAACCTTATTGGATAAGGTACCAACCGTTGAAATATTGTCTTATTGGTTATAGAATTGGCTCTTTTTGATTTTATTTATTTATTATGGTTACGACGTTTCTGGCTTTAAATGACTACCTTTCTTCAAAAACGAAATATAAGTAGTCTAGGTATTTTTCAATCCTTGTATTGAAGCCTTTCCCTGCACATTTTTGACTCCAATAGATAGAACTTCAACGTTACGTAACAATAATGTATATATTAAAAAGAAATTGAAAGTCGATCGAAATTGTGGAGACAATAATATTCCTTAAATAGACCATGCCAAAAATTCTAGACGAGAAGCAAGCACCACAGGGGCGTGGCCCTTTTCTTGGGATATTTCTCTCGCGCCAAGAATCATCGCTAGAGGCAGTGCGAGTCTGCTAGCCTACCGCGTGTAGTGAACACCGACTCCGTCTGGTGTTACCTCTTGGCGATAGGAAAGTAACCTAAGAGGGTGACCTCCCGCCTGTCTGTTGGTTTCCCTTGGAATATTTACTGGAATGATCTATAAATGGCATAGCTCTCGAATAATGTATTTACTTCATATCCTTTAGGTTATTTTAACTATTGAATTACTCTCCTATGGTAAGGTAATTGGAAAATATTTAAGTAGTTTTCAACGAATCGAACCTTAGCTTCGTAGGCAAGCTAGAAAAAAATAAAAAATGTAGAAAGGGGGATCACTTTTTCAATTTTAGAGTTCCTGTCGACCGAAAATGTCATTTTCTATTAGAAATAGGAAATTCTTCTTTGGGAAGAGGGGAAGTAGAGAGGAATTCATACAGGGTAGAGTCGCGCGTGGAGTCAAAAACGGAAGAGTCGTTTGCACGCCATCGTTTCGACCTCGGTGCTCTGCTGCATGGCCCTCGCTCGCTCGATTCAGGGACATTTACCAATCGTATCTTTTTGGAAGACCACCACCCTCTTTCTCTATTCCAGCCTAATATTGAATAAAAATCGAGGAGAAAAATGGAAAAAAAAGTTCAAAAAGCTATGGATTTACGTACAGGTCTAGACAAAGTAGTGTTCGTTTCCAACTGGACATGTTTGGGTATGGAAAGAGGAGGAAAAACCTTCCTTCCGTTAGGACCCATCTATTAAAACTTTGCTTTTTGTCGCAAACTTTCCCTTTAAATTATATAACTTTTAGATAAAACTTTCGTAGTTTTATGTCGTAATTGTTTTAAACGAAATTGCCCGCTAATAAGTCGGAAACTTAAATTATACGCAAACGGATATTGAACCCATTTAATTTGCGCGGTCGTAAAGTAGGTTTGAAACTTATTTTAAAAGAAAAATTAACTTTTCCTGGTGGGAAACTTCTCCCTATGCAAGAGTGTATGGCAGGTTCGAACACTTTTACAGGTGTATACTGAAAATAGGTCTGCTCATTTCTAAGTCTTAAGTTCGACCGTGTTTCTCAGAGGTTTGTTACGGTCCAAGGCCCAATGTTCAGGCGTAGTAAATAAACACGTGATGTTGATAGACTATAAGGAAGTTGTTTTATTTACGTGAGATATTAGCTTTTCAATAGGAAAAGTTTGGATAGAGAGAAAAGGGTCGATAAGATTAGCCGTGTTAAGACGTGTTGTAATCTCAGTCGTTTTTCTTCTTGTTGTTGTTCATTTTCTGTTGCACTAGGCCAAGTTTGAAAAGTCGCGTGGGGGTTAAAGGGAGAAGGGAAGGGGAGGGGGCAATCTTTTGGCATTCCAGTTTATACAGGACCCTTGTATGCAGTCTTCGTGTTTAAAACTGAGGAAAGCATCTGTTACTCGGGCGCATTATCCGCTTTAACGGTCTCTAGGCGCGGCTAATTACGAATTGAAGCGTTTTCCAAGACGCCTCTCTTCTCCTTTAAAGCCTCCTTCCCTCCTATCTTCCTTCACTTAATTCGAACAAACTTTTCCCCTTCTCCGAAAACTTAGCCTGGAAAGTTTAAATATATATATCTCCTTAGGTCTAAGACAGGCAAGAAGTCGAAATTCGTCTCGACGTCCAAACTATGTTTTCGGACTCGGTCGGAAGGAAGCGTCTTTTACGTTTTCTTAATATTTACGACTTTTACTTTAATAATCGTTAGACCGTTTATACGTAACTTTGTATACGACTCTATAAGCTTTATATAAGCTCGCTTTCTAGGGGTTCTAGCTAGACTCTAGAGGAAAAGCGAGAGTTTTATACGCCAAGGTTTTACGCCTCTTCGGAGAAATCTCTCAGCGCCCCTCGAATCTGAAATCGTGAAAGCGTAAGCCCTCGTTCTAGGAATAAGGTAAAGCCCTAATTGAATGGCGTGGCGCTTTCTACTCGTCGTTCCCCTTTAACCCTATACTCAGATAGAACTGTAGAACTAGATTCGCTGGGCTCCGTCGATCTTCGAACCTTGGCGGTGGAAAACGGCTTATCCCGTATAGACGAGGTTATAACGCGAGCGGGGCTAGGATGGGCTTTCCTTAAGCGCGCTGTTGGGTTCTCCCCCTCGTCCTATAAATATCCGTTCTCGTTTATACACCGGGGCAAATGGGCAGAGAGAGCCGTCAACGGCAGCGGAACTTTGCATAGATTACTAGGCGATTATCCCCGACTCATATCATCTTCCTCTTCCCTAACGTCATCAACGCCTGATCGCTAATTAACTAGCGTTTCCCTTTTTTTTCGTCATTTACGTTTATTGTCCACCCTCTTAAATTTTTGCAAAATTTCTTCAAACGCTTTACGTTAATTATTCCATGAAACCAGAGAACTCCGGGAATGCAAAATTATACCTTCATCGCAGTATGGATTACAGTTTTCTTGAAGCTCAGTTGAGGTATATTTAACCGAGAAAAATGTATTATTAGAAGTAAATAGATGTGAAAAATGGTCATTTAAGTAAGGTACTAAAATAACACGGCGGTGATTTAAAGAAATTTAGTTTCCATCGTCAAATAATGTTTTTAAAAAGTTACGATATTTTAATCCTCGATTATAACGAACATTAACTCGTAATCTGTAAGTCAAATTCGGGGGGTGTCCTCGATCTAGCTAAATCCCCTTCTTCTTTAAAATGTAATTTTCGAGGCGAGGGAGAGTAAATTTGGACCAAATCGGTCTTTGGCCCTCTAGCGAGAACGAAAAGCTGGTCTTTTCTCCTGAAGCTCCGCTGCTTCTCGTTAAGCATTAATTTATTCTCTAGCAATTTAAGACGTTGCTTTTAATTCCTATCGGGCCCTATATATTTAACAAAGCCTTTTAATAATTGATCCCCCCGTCCCGTTTTCTCCCCTTTTAACTGGCGTAACCGGCCCTTTTCATACCTTCATCATTCCCCGGGTTGGGGTTTGGTTGGGAAAGGCGCGGTCTCGACTTAATTCTCTTTCGATCTTCCACAGTCTTAACTTAAGAGTGAAATTTTGCTATAAGCTTTAATGCTGCGCGAGGAATTAAAACTTTATATAATATATTTGAACGCCCGTAGATATTTAAGGAGTGAGGGATTTAATGAGAATTCAATCTCGATACGTCGACTCGAATCTTATATCCATCTATATATATATATATATTTATATAAGTTCTTTAATGTCTTAGAACTTCTATAAAGGATTAAAATTTTCAAAGTATCACTGCTGGCGTTGCGAGATTTGCTAAAACAGAAATTTGATTTCCCCTTAGAGGAACCCGCAAAACTAAAAATCTTTCTAATTATACCTTTTAAATCGGTATAATCGCTTTGTTTCTGGGTAAATGGTTTGATTATCATTTTAAAGCATTTAATGGTATGGGAAAATTTAGATAATTCACAATTGTTTACAATCCATACATCCCTGTTCAAGAAAAGTTTTGCAATTTGAAATTTCTCTTTTATCACCACCTACGTCACTTCATGAAATTATGACAATAGACATAAGACATGTTCTGTGTACAAAGATGGTGGAAAATCTGACCTATTTTTGGTGCAGACTTACTTAGGTTTTGAATATTATTGCCAATGAACACAGCATAATTCTCGATTAAGTTACCTTGACATATTTTGATAAACAAAGTCGATATTGCGTATACATACCTATTTCGGAGGGTCTGTGAAAATAAACTCGTAAGTGTTTTATAATGGTTAAATTGCGCTCGGATATACTTTTATGCGTGGGGGTGGATATAGGCTAGAAAGGTTGATATCCTGGAGAGAGAGAGGGGGGGAGAACCCCTTAAAGTGACTCCCGAGTCGTAAGTAGTATAGCTCTCACCCCCTATAACGGCTGCAAAGTTAACCGTTCCGGGCATGCGTTCTAAAACCCGAGTAATACAATTGCTTCGTAATTGTCACATTCTTTTGCCCTGTACGGAATGTAACGTACCATCTCGTAAAAACGGAGTGGGATGAAGTGAAGGAAAAAGATCCGTTCAGCATTTAGACCAAACGACCTTACAGGTGACTGGAACCAAGGGCAGGGGCTATGCTCCAAGGAATGCGTGGAATACGGCCTTATCCTTAGTCACCTTCCACGTTGGACTTCCGCACCTTACGGGGCTTAGCCGAATTCCAAAGGCACGCGATGTTACGTTGGGGGCAAAAAGAGGTTTTTATTCTTATTTCCTCCTATACTATATCTTTCCCAAGGTTCCTCTTAATGGTAGCAGTTTCTGGGTCTGACGCTTGTGGGCGCCGAACCCGAAATAGATCTTTCCAACGGAAACAAAGTCCAAAATGACTCCGCCTTCAATCATGTTACCACTTTTGTAAATGAAAACATTCAACCACAACATAGCCCGTTTCTTATATAGAAATAGTCCCTATAAGTCAACGTACCGGTATAATGTTTTTCTCTCTTTTTTTGGTTTTTTTCTTTGCTCCAGGAGCTGGGCGTAAAAATAAAGGTCTTATACGTCGTAGTTCTAGAAAAGAGGAGGCATTTTTAGATAGAAACAGTTAGGTCATTTATCAAACTAGCTTCTCGTAGAGGATAGCGACGGAGAGAAAATATTTTACCCAATAGAAGCGAGACTATCGTGAAATATCCCACGACGTTTCTCCTATCCAATCCTTATATCCTATCCACCATGCAGCTACCACTATCTGACAAAAAATTTATCTATAAAAAAATAAAATCCTCGCGTTCAAAAGTATAATATTTTTTTCTATTTCTTCTATATTTTAAACTTATTTTTTTTTTATTCCGATGCGTTGCCGTGGTTGGGTCCAAAAAGTTTATCTTTCTTTTCGTTCCTTCACTCTTCTGGAAAAATGGAAAAATAGTTGGTAGACGGGATACTTTACTTTAAAAAAAAGAACCCCAAAAAAATTCTTTATTTCTCCTTTTTTATCGAGGGTGTGGCTTTGTTCGTTTCCTAGACTCGGTTATTAAAAGCAAAATATCGATTTTTCTGAAGAGGTTTTTCTTTTTTTTTATTATAAGTTCATAGATAAGTAATATTATTGATCATAAAATCCTGTTACGAACGGTTTTTGGAGCCTGCAGAAGTTTACCAAGGAAGAAAATTAGAAGAGCGGAAAGATATAATCTTTATAATTCGTGTGATTTTTATCGTGCGGCTTTAAATATGATCTAAAATATATATATAGGTACTCGTTCCATTTTATGAACTGATTAGATCTCGTAAAATTTGAGTATAACCGTACAAAAAGTACAACTTACTTAACAAGCGCTTCGTTTAAATTTTAAAGACCAACCAAGCGGAACTTAAGACTTTAAGGAAGAACAAGAAAATCTAATTAAGTCTAAATGTCCTGAACAGTAAAGTTATAACTTTAGTAGGGTAGCTAGGGCACTCGTCCAGTTTCGTTTCTTCATAATATGTTTCCAAGTTTTTATTTCAAGCTGTAAAAAATAATTTTTTTCTCTCTCTCTCTATCTCTCTTTCGAAGACTCTACCATACCTCTCCAATATGTAATTTATTTTTAGAAAAAGAAGAAATCCAACCCGAGATTTTTATCTTTTTTCATTAAGGTTTATCGTGTTACGTTTTTTCTTTTTCCTTTTTTTAGTGTACGAAAAAACCCCTAAATTTTGAAAGTGGTTTAAAAATTTAACTCATCCCTACAGTACAGTTACGTACTCTTGGCAAGAATTTTTTTAGACTTTCTACAACCTCCTCCGATCATTGTAACATAGTCATTTCCCATCATCTCGAGAATCTAATTTTTAGACCTTGGTTATGACATTTTTCTTTCTGGTCCAAATGGTTTATCGTAAAACACGGAGACTCAATTATACGAGGACACGGTTCAGATGGGAAGTGGTCGAGGTTTCAACAGGGTTTCTTCAAGGTGTGGTTAGCTTTAAACTAGTCAAAGTAAAAACGAATGACGATATGAAATTACAAACGAAAAATAAACGTTACAGGTTCAAATATTGGCAAAAAAATATAAGGTTTAGTTAGGTTTTTGCGTGCTTCTTTGAAATGAGAGTTCCTTAACCATTTCGTCAAAGAACTCTATAGTCCGAGGTTGGTTGTAAGAGGAAGGAGGAAAATGGAGATTTTACTTGACTGGGGAAGGGAAGGGGGGGAGCGCAGAGTGGAAACTTTTCCAAATCCCTTGAATGTACGTAAAGGCAATCCTTATAAACATTTGAAATTCCTGGACTATTCGGGGAACTGTACAAACTTCGTTTGGGACATTAAAATTCTGAAACATTCTGCCCCTTCTATTTTCCTTGGTGATTTACAGAGAGAGAGAACGAGTCTATCACTCTCTAGGCCGCATTCTCAGCGGTGGAGAGTTAACATTTATCTAGTAGTTCAAACGCCCCATTTTTTTTCTTCTTTTCTATTCTTCTTTAAACCAAAACTTTGTTCTTAGAGAATAATCGAATAGAGTGGAGGGTAAGAATGTGTGTAATTCAAAGTACATTTTACCCTCTTTAATCAAGTTCCCTTAACGTATCTTTGTTCATCTTTTCATCGTGTATGGAATCTTAAATAGCCGTCCCCTTATCCTCTTCCTTTTTTAAACGAAGTACAAGACTAGCCCATGATTGATACTGTAAAGTCGTTAGATTGGAACGAAGGAAAGGAGCGAGAGAGAGAGAGAAAGGGAGGAGGGTGGGATTCATCGAAATTTTCATTGTTTTACAGTCCGAAGGAATTGTTTTATAGATTTTTTGTCTTGGTCCTTTTTTATCTCGATACAGACTACGGCTAGAGTTGAGAGAGGATTTTTTATATATCTATCTATCTAGGGGGTTAACTCATTCCGGGCACGATCTTTCGCGGGACCCTCCTTCTCTTTTCCTAATCTCCACGGTCTCGTAAAGAGAGGCCCGAGAAGCAAAGGCCTGGCGTTGTGGCTTCGGTCGACCAGCTTTCTAAAACGATTTCCTAAGCTTTCGTACGAAAAACTCTTTATACCTTTTTAGTTTCATCCCCCTTTGTAAGTCCCATTAAACACACACCCTAGTAAAGTTGCGCAGCCTTAACTTCCCTCGCTGCAGGATTTTTGATTGAAGGAGTTGTGTCAGTTCATTCCACCCTTTCGTAACTTTATTAGAAAATCAGTTTGATATTTTTCATCGAAATTGTTACAGGCAATATAAAATGGAAATTAATTGAACTTGTTATATTAACAAGTTTTAGTAGAATTAATAAAAAGGTGCAGGTTTTAATGCCATGCAGCGTGGTTCGAAAAGATATGACCTAAGTATACTGGGTTCTGTGGGACATTTTGAGTCAAAAATGTAATTTCTATGACACTTGCCCTAAGGGCCATCCTGAACAAGTTATGTTTAACTGATGACCCTTTAATTAACTTAGAGTTGTTTTCTTACATAAGTTTAAGAAGGGTGTCCCTTGTGGCAAAATGTCATAGAAGTTACATTTCGACACAAAATGGCCCATGGAACCCAATGTACTACGCCCCATTTCGGAAAGTTACTTTCACCTTTTTATGATCCTCAATTTAATTATAAGGTAATACCTTTAAAATTTCGAGAAACTCACCTTGACTCGTATTAGCTTTAGGACAACTTTAGATATAAAGATTCTCACTTCTAGTTTCGGAGCTAAAAATCGAGTTTCCAAAGTATATTCGTGTAGAGTAAAGTAGGAAAATTGGGGGTGCCCATTTAGGCTTAGCTAAGCA
This sequence comes from Phalangium opilio, assembly GCF_054372755.1. Taxonomy (NCBI): domain Eukaryota; kingdom Metazoa; phylum Arthropoda; class Arachnida; order Opiliones; family Phalangiidae; genus Phalangium; species Phalangium opilio. The sequence goes on from NW_028324155.1 coordinate 982,692, forward strand.
ACATTGTCTAAATCCGAACTGAAAAGGGCCTGCGGTTTCGTTTCCGTATAGGGGTTGCGAAGTTAAAGGGATATCTATCCCTTTTGATAGAATCTTGCCTCAGGATACACTAGCGCCTGAAAATGGCTACACCTATGCACTCACCTTTCTAGTCTAATCAAGGCTTTTCTCCTTGCGTTTGTAACCTAGACTTGGTTTTGATCTGGACGCGTAAAATTTTCCCCGCGGCGTTTTTCTTGCAAGGATTTTAGCATTTTTTTCATCAGAATTCCGCGTAAAGTATGGGTTAGCTATTTAAAAAAATAGTCTTTACTAACTTACATCTGATCTAAAAATAACCATGGTACAAAGGGAAACTATCCCAAAGGATTTGGGACGTCACGCAAAGTACTGTATGTTATTGAAATATAACTCGAATTGCTAACCAATGCTGTATACATTAACAACACGACTCTGACGCCTTTTCTGCATTTCTCTTTCGCTCTTAGACACACACACACACACACACACACAAGAAAAAGTATTTTTTTCCCCTTTTGCAAGCTCCGTACCGTACTGGGCGCACTTTCTTATATAAGCTTAACCCATCCCCGCTTTTATATAAGGGAGTAAGGCATTACTCATCCAAGCTAAAAGCTCCTTTTTGCTAGGATATATTTTCCTTTTTTTTTGGAGCATCCCGCCGCATCCTCATCTTCTTCTTCTTTTCATTTTCTCCTCTTCCTCTTATTCTAACCTACTCTCGGATCGAGGAAAGGAGAAATGTATACTATAGTAGAAGCAAAAATGAAATAGAAAAAAAATTCCAGCTTTATTTGCAAGCTGCATTTGAATACAATTCCGAGTCGTTATACTGTTATATTCTTTTTTTGAAAACTCCGCTTCCTGTTTTCGTTTGTTCTTTTTTTTTTGCACAACGTGATTGAGGAAACGTGTTTTTTCATTTCATTTCGTTAATGCGTGTGATTTCCTTAATTTATTTTACAGTTACTTAATTTAATTTAATTAATTTAAATAAGAATTATTTTAATTTTATCACGACCATTGACTTGTTACGTAAATTACTATTTTATTTAATTTTATACAGTATACTTACATAGACGAGGTAAGAGAATAGACCTAATAGTAGACCAGTTTGTTTGTTTTTTCTTTACATCGCATACATAACAAAAATGAAGTTGTTTATTGTTATTATTATTTTTGAGGGTTTATGAGAATGCATAATCTTTGTTGGTCGTTATCATTCCCCGTAATCGAGAGATATATTATTTCTTGGCAATATAACGTAGCATCAAATTAGTTCGCCATAATAACCCTTTCACTCCTGAGGGATTTCTCCGTCTCTTCCATGTTACCCATTCGTGAGATAAGGTCAATCCATTTATGATGATTACCATCAGATTCCTCCTCCTCCTATATTGGACAGACCGCCACCGTCTCCGACGAACCGACTCACTCTCTCTCCGTGATTATTCTTGTCTATATTCCTCTTGGGATTAAATAGTCGCGATATTATAGTACCGTCAATATTCATGGAGTATTGATCACCTTTTTTGATGAAAATGTTTCCATGGCGCGGTCCTAAAGTAAAATTTATTCAGCGTTGCTTTTGGGATTCTGCGAGAGATGGGGAAGAAGAGTTAGATTTTTCTTGTTTTTATCCATTTCGTGTTAAGCCTTTAAAAAAGGTTATTGAAATCAAGGAGCCGTTTTTCTTTTTCTCCTCTTGATTCTCCTTGTGGAAAATTTGGCTTTTTTCTTTACCTAAACTGCGACCACGTGCCTCTATTTTCTTTAGGGTTTTTGGCGTAGTCTAGGCTTGCTTCTGGTTAAACATAGAGATGGCGTAATGGAGTTTTTCCCCTTTTACAATTTTGTATTTGCTTTAAATTGAGGAGTGAAATATTCGAAAGAAAGGTCATCTTAAGGAAAAGGGTGAATGAAATTTTTGCAAAGATCCGGAAACTGCAGTGAAAGTTTTCTTTATTAGAAGAAAATACGACATTGTCACTTATGAAAATATCAACTTTCTCATCTATTTCATCTTCTTAAAAGATAGTGTTTGGTGTTTATAAATTTTTTATTATTATTTAAAGACGATTCGACTAAAACTTAGGCATTTTTGGACGGTAAATGATACTGCTATAGTTGAATATATTCCCAAAGTCTATTTCTGTTGCGTGAGATTACAATGAGTGCATGCTTATAGCTATAAATAGAAAGTAAAATTGGAAACATTTTTAATTTTCCCTTTTCTGAGTATTACTTACGGTAAGATGATATTCGTAGCGTTTGAGATGATTTTTTTGTTCTCTTTTCTTTTCATTTCATTTTTTTTTTGCTCCTTGTCCTTCTTCATCTCTCTCTCTCTCTCTCTCTCTCTCTCTCTCTCTCTCTCTCTTTCTCTCTCTCTCTCTCTCTCTCTCTCTCTCTCTCTCTCTCTCTTTCTTGCACCGGTCGCATCCCCAGTCTCCAATTTCTCGTTTCCTTTTGAATATATTAGATTTCACGCGATTATAAGCTCAGTCTTATTAAACAGAGAAGGATTCCGTTAAGCCTCGGCCACGCGTATATTTCTCTATCCTTCCTCCCCTTTCCCCCGTTCTCTCTTTTACAACCAGGTTATCCAAGACCCTCCTTCTCTCCTCTTCCGTTTTTAAGCGAGCAACTTATTTTATCTGCAGTTTTCAGGCTTACTGCGCTTCAATCGAATTAGGAGCTAGTGCCGGTTCGGGCCTTGGTTTTGCATAGACCGTGCTTACCTCTCCGTTATTAACTGGTTATGTACGCCGGGATTGCCCTGAAAGCTCTTCTCTTTCTGTGTGTTTCCACTCCCCCATCCACATTTTTCCTTCTCTTAAAACTGAAATTCAACGTTTTCCTTCAGTACACTGATACTGTGTCCCTGTTTTTCATTTTTCCTCCCTCGCGGAACACCGCACGCGTTTTCTCTTTTCTCTCTCTCTCTCTCTCTCAAAGTCTCTCTTTCTCTCTCTAAAACTTTAAAATAACTTTTTTTTCTATTCTACGTACGACGTATCCATAGTTAGTTCAGTTACTGTGAGTTAATACCAACGAAACTACATACTATAGGTTTCTTAATGCACGATACCCTAACTTCCATCATTGACTTTTAAAAGTTGAACGTATAAGTCCCCTTTTCACGCGTGCCTTTGATAAATTTCTCTAACATAATTTACGTTCTAAAGGTAATATTCCCCCCCCCCAGCGTGTCGGTCGAGCGTGAACAAGGCTAGCTAGGTTTTGATTTGTTAGACACATCAAGGCTTCGTACAAGCTTTGAAACAATGGAAACCGTGCTTAAGCATAAAATATTACAACCCCCCCCCCTTCCTTCCTTCACCCCAAAACCTTCGCCATTTCTATTTTTGCAATTCTTATTTTAGATTTCACTACTGCCGACCATATCTGTTCATTTTTAGAAGCAAAGTTTTAAGTTTTCGTGAAACTAAACTTTGTTTTAGTAAAAATTTTCAATAGTTTTTTAAAAATAAAACTTATACCCCCTTTCCGAAACCCGAGATTTGAAAATAAAAAATAAACCTTTTAAATGGCTTTTTAATTCCGCTATTAGAGTTACACGAAGCGCATGCTAAAACTGTATTAAAGAAAATAATAATTCGAAATGTCTCGCGCGTGTTTTGATACGCAGTTTTTACTTTAAAAAATAAAATTAAAAAATAAAACTGTCTCGATATGGGAATAAAAATAATTAATGGGTTTTATTAAATTATTTTTAAATTAAAATACCAGCCAGGTCTGTTTTAATTTTAAAACTAGAAAAAAAAAGGGAAAACGTTTTTGAAATATAAAACCCGGATCGCGTGCAATCAATTTTTCCGCTTGATTTACAGCAATAATGATTTGCATTTGAATTTAATGAAACTTCTTTCTTCGATTTTTTTGTTGTAAAAATTTAGCCGGATATTTTAATAGAAAACTTCCAATTTCAAGAAGAAAAAAAATTAAATAAAAAATGTGGCAGCTTAGAGATGAAAAGAAATGGAAAGGGATGTTACTGAGGTTTTGACATTAAAAGACAATAGAAAAAAAATAGGAAAATAAAAGAAAAAAACTTGAGGATAAAGGTTCCTTAATAGTCGATCGGCGTTCCTTTCTCTTTAGATCTGTAGCCGTCCTAAACCCTCGTATATTCTTTATCAGAACCGCCTTTGGTTGCTCGGAACAAGCCCTATTTTTCTAGTTTCGAAATGAGTTTCTCTTTATTTTTTATTTTTCTTATTTCCAGTCCCCTTTCCGTCTTGGTATAGGTTGATCTGATTGGAAATGTCCTTTTATCCGTAGCGGTTCTTTCTCTTCTTCGTCTCTTCTAACTCTTTCTTTCTCTCTCTCTCTTTCTCCCGCTCTCGCATCCGAATTCACTTTGATTTTTTTAAATGGATTTCAAATTCGATTTCCTATTAGGTTTCTGCCTCAATTGTCCAGCCCCCAATTTTTTAGCTTTATTTTTTTTTCTCCCCCAACGTTAAGCTTAATACCTTCCTATCCCCTCCCACCTTCTATTGGATGTAATTATTCCCCTCAACTTTCAAGCTTAAGCTAAAGAGGGGAAGTATGGGGAGAGAGAGAGAGAAAGAAATCTGGACGGAAAACGTTCCCAAACCCCATTTTTAATTGAACTTTCCTCTTCCCCTGCTCTGAAAACTGTTTTCTAGAATCGTATATTTCCACTCTAGTTCCGACTTCAGTATATTAATTTCCTTAACAACTTCGGGATTATTTGAAGGGATTTTGTTTTATTTTATTTCTTCTCTAACGATCTAGCGCATTACTTGATAAACAGTTACAATTATCTTTAAAGTAAATAGTTTAGTATTTAACCAAATTATATTATATAATATAAATTATAAACACACTGTTAAGTTTGATTTTAAAATGTAGAAATAATTTTTCAATTGCCCCTAAATGTGGTTTTTTCCCAGAACACGCGCGTATTGCGGGTTAAACATTTCTACAGGCGCTCGTTGAAAATGCATTAGGATCGTTACCCCTATATTCTGGCTTGTCCTAAAGACAAGGTTTATTTTTAAAACAATTTTTTGCTTGTCAATTAAAGTATTTTCTTTTCTTAACTTGTATATAATTTTAATGCACTTACTGCTTAAACTTTCTTAAAACTATTTTTAGCGGTAACGTCGTGTACTATTTTTCATATAAATATAAAAAAATTGCCCTAAATCGAAAAGGGAGAGACTACGCGAGAGAAACGTAGTTTCCGAGTTAGGCGTCTGCCCATAAGTATCTAACCATAAATCTATAACAAAATCTTAGTATTATTTAGGTGGTGTTTCTGTCGGGGAGGGGAAATTAGTGTTATTTAGTGAAGTAAAGGGGGTTGTAATTCTGTAATTGCTTGACGTAGACTTACGGATGTTTGTAATAAACTTATGTTATTATCGAATATATTCCTGGTAGCAAAGTTTTGAAGGAAAAAAGAAAGAGAGAAGTCTTATAGCCTTTAGCGTTCGTATATAGCGAAGGAAGCGAACGAGGAGAAAGTTTTAGGGTTATAATGGAGCAGCCAATCACTCTCTGGCAATGCCAATTAAGGCGGCCAATGCACCGTGAAGAAAAACTTTCTATAGATAAGAGACTCGCGGTGCATACATGGCTTCCTTCGAAACATACTCTCCAAAACTCGACGGCGTTCCTTCTCTATAGAGCTAGAAGATCGACCGTGTTTGGAGTCAATGTTAAGAACATTACGCTTCTTTGAACTGTATAAATTCTTGCCCACCTCCCTCTTTACATCATCCCACCACGCTATAGCTTCAATTCCAAGTCGCGACACGGGCCTGAGTGTTAGTTCACCCATTACTTTAGACTTTTTAAAGTAAAAACGGTCCACTAGAGGAGGGAAGGTTGGGGATTCTTAGTAACTTTAGTTATTACCGTGGACCTATTATAACAGGGGTATGCCCCCCTTATATTGCGCGTCTATATTCTACTAAGAAAGCAAATGCCTGGACTTTAAAACTCATCGAAAATGGCGCTCCTTCCATTACCGGTTGGGTTTGAATTGAAGACCAGGGTATATTCGTGTCCCCGGCTTTGTCTATGTTGATCTTTAGTTAAAATCGGAGGCTGATAGAAGGCGGGGACAATCACGCCCGTACCCTGAATCAAATTGGTTATAGGGATATCCTTCTAGGTTGCTTTAAACTGGATCGAAAACGATTTCGATCTTAATAGATGTCGCCGAGACTTCGATGGGATGTCATTAGGGGGTTCGCTATCTCTAAGCCCCCCCCCCTTCTTTGCCTTTTATAAGGCCCACGCATGCCCTCCTTTTTGAAACTGGCTATTTCCTAAGTTATAGGTGGCTATTAGGGTTATTTTCATCGGTGCGCGAAAGGGTTTGCTTCTGCTGTGATCAGGAATGGAGCTAGGCCCATGGAATCTTAACCTTTTTTGGGATATTGGTTCTTTTGAAATTGGACACTTATATAATGGAGCTCTAGCCCCCTCCTCCCTGGTTTTCGAAGATTCGAACGTCGAAAAGGATTCAGAAATGCAATCTAGATAATGGTTTAGATGTACATACTGAATTTCGACGTCATAAAGGGGAAGGGGTTATTAATTTAACGCGAGGTGGATAGATAAATCTCTAAATATTATAGTATACAGGGTGTTTGTGAAAAGTCCATCAATAATGAAAGGGCGTATTTATTGGGCCATTTTGAGTCGAAAATGTTCTATGACATTTTGCCGTCCGAGCCACGGTTTTCGAGTTATGATTTGAATATTTTAGGGATGACCCCTTCATTAAATTAGCGCTGTCTTTCAATTTCTTAATTAAATTTAAGGGGTCATCCGTAAATTACTCCAATCATAACTTGAAAACAGTGGCCCGAACGGAAAAATGTCATAGAACATTTTCGACTCAAAATGGCCCAATAAATACGCCCTTTCATTATTGATGGACCTTTCACAAACACCCTGTATATACATGCCGCGAGTATAATCGATTTGGGACCTTACCAGTTGATTATGCGAAAATTTTAAAATTTAAATCGCCAAATTGAGGGCAATATTGATTTTGATTATCCTGTAAACACGGTATAATATGTGGCTAATGTACGCATTGTTTACGTTACAGATATATTTGTTGACTCCCTCGTCTTTGTATGGGCATTACTAAGCCTTGGTTAAATATTAGGCCTAACAACGAGACTATTTATTACGTACGATATTATAACTAGCAGTGAAGCGTTTAAAAGCATTTGGTCTTATAGAAAGCTATAAATTTCTAACGTAATTTAAATATAGAACACTATTGGAAATAATGCCTGGAAATTGTGATAAATTTCTTTAAATTTTATTTGACTATTTAGGGATTTCATCACCGTACCAAAAATGATGAAAGGAAAGTAAAAGTTAGAGAGGCGATATTCCCTAGTTTCTGATAAACGCGAATTTAGCTTGGTCGGATTTAAATTGCTAAATAGGTTCGGGTCTGCAAATTTCACCAGGAAGGAATAACATTCGAGAATATTTTTTATTTCTTAAGATTCCGTTTTTCTCGCCACCCAATCACGGTGACTGTTGCTGCCGCGGCCTGCCTTTAACTCTAGAATACTTGAGAAGGAAAAAAAACCTTCTCCTCCAACCCTGCATTTTCCCCCTTATTTCTTTCGTTTTAAATGGCTTATTTTCAAAACCTCAATCTATAAGCTTTCCGCGTGACGTTGGTTTCTCCCTCATGGTTACGGCCTGCTCTTATGAATATTAAAAGTCCTTTTTTTACCAATGCCATGAAAGCGAGAGAAATTGGAAAGCGAGTTAAAAAGTAGGCGCCCATCACCTACCAGGGCTAGGGCTACCAATTCCACAGAAGAAAAAAAGATATGAATGAGAAAAAAGAACCCCTAAAGGTTTTGAACGAACTAGAAAAATTTAAAGCTGACGCTGGCGAATTTAAAAATTACTTTTCGATCGTTCATTCGTTCTTCGTTTCGTATACAGGTGTGATGGGGCCGGGTTACCACCTACATTTATCATAAGTTTATAAGATATGTTCCATAAGTATGACATTACTTATACTTCGTAATGCTAGAGACTTACAGCTCGAGCTAGCTAGTTCGAGAACGACAAGCGAGAATTGACTACACTCGGTGGTTAATTTTGCAGTCCATCTTCCTATTTAGTCTGTAGCCTCACCAGGCGTCGCTTTACCTCGAATCTATGACCTACATCACTTCATGACAAACTCTCAGTAACTTATGGAACATATCTTATGAACTTATGATTTATCTATCGTATATTGGAGCCAATTTTTTGATTTCTTACAACCATTTCGCATTAGGCCAATTATGACGTATATAGGATCATTTAGGCGAAATTATGCAGCACCACGCATTAGGGCCTAGCTTTGTTCCTTGATGTGGGAAGTTACACTTATCACAAAGTCATAAAACTCGCCTAATAGTTTTTCCCGCTTCGATGCTCTGAATAACAATCTATACTATATTAGGTCTAAAAAAACTCTATTAGTATATATAAAGTAGGCCTATAAGGCGATTAGCTTATTGGATCCCAACGGGTGACGCGGACGATTCGCGTCACTAGTTTAGTGTCTGGTCTAAAAATAGTCAAAGCGAAGCCCCGAAGTACAGGACTCGTATATTTTCCCGCAAAAGGGGACTAATCTATGAGCCCCGTTTGATTACAGTCAGCTCTGTATTTCGGTATTTGGCTTTCTCGAGTCATTGGTTGTCTCGGAAACAGAGAGTCATTTACCCGCCGTCTCCTGTATGTTAAGAATTCTTACTTAGATTTTTTTATCCGATGTGGTCCTGTAAAGGTTTGGTCGAAGAGTAGTATTCGAACTCGTAGGTAGCTAGCTGATCCCATCGAAACTCTTATTGCATACAGGGTGTTTCGTGTTACACATACCCAGTACATGGTTCAAAATTTACCAGAGGTATTCTTTATCAATTAGACATTTTGATTCTTTATAAATTCTTTATTATTAAGTTCAAATAATGAGAAATAATGACGGAGTATGGTTTTGTTTCCTCTTTTTCCTTTAGAAATCACTATTCTTTTTTTCAGTTTTAGTCCGATACTTTTGACTGTTTTCATGTTGAAAAGCGTTTTGTTTATTTATTAAAACAGTAAAAGTACAACCTTATTCTTCATTAAACAATTTCTTGTTGTATTTGGTCAAGAAGAATATGTCACACCCTGTATGTCACTTCATCCCAACTGATATCCATTTTCCCAAGGAGAATATATAAAGGGAAGATGGGATATGGGACCGCTAGCGAGGTATTATCCGTTTGGGTCCAAATGTACATTCTGAAGAGGGTCTCCTGGCTCTAAATGACATGACGGGCGGTGGGACGACGACTCATGATCATTTGCGCTAAGTGGGACACCCGTCGGTATACCGGTACCCCATAGTACATACACCAACGCCTTTCACAATATCCCCCTTTACCTTTTCTTCTCTCCTTTAAGCCTTAAAGACCCTGACCGTCGTCTGTTAGACGAGAACTATTACGTTAACGGTCTTGAGGTAAAAAGTTAGGCCTAATAACCAGACATAAAGCCCCTTTAAGCTTTACCTTATCCTACTTTTTAGGTGGAATAATATAGGATTGAGTCAACGCTAGGTTTGGAGATTGAGCTTGAATTCCCCTTTATCAGAACACTTACATCATCTAGAACCACACGCGCTGCGCTATCTTTGCAATTTGTCAAGATGCATAAAAAAATATCTTATGAAATGACCTCGCGCTTTTAAGCCTAAATTTAACCTTTAACGGTTTACCCTGAAGACGTTCAGTGACTCTGTGACCCCTAGTTACCTCGATGACCTTTTATTTAAAAAACATTTTAATACCTTTCCCAAAAGGTCATTATTTTGAAGTAAAACAACTAGTCCCTTCCTAAAAGCTTTACTCAATTGTTGTCTATTTGTAGCTTTTGACACGATGTAGGTTTCAACACAAGTTGCTTTCATTAAATAGTCACGCCTTAAATAAATATACAGTCACTTGGGTTTTAAACATCATAGCCCTAATATTTTACTTCACATAATGAGCTTCTTTCGGGTCAGAGGAATTTAAGGGGGATATTTGGGAGAAAGGGGTGTTTTACTCGCGTTTTACTGGCCAAATAACAGACGAAATCACCTGCGAAGAAAAGCGGTTATTTTTTTTTCTTTAAAACCCCTTCCTCTTCTATACGGCTCTCTCTCCAAAAAGCGTGCAATGGCTTAGGATTTTTAGCTTTTCGCGTCGTGATTTTTATCGTTCTATTAAGCTAGGGGTGAAGGTGAATATGGGGTTCTGGCGTTACTGAACCCGTACAATGCGCGCGCCTAAAATGATCTTTCCCACCTTTCTGGAATGAGATGGAGGCCGGGAGGGAGGGGATGGTGAGAGTGAGAGAAGTTTTTATGACTTACGAGGTGGTAACCTCTAGAAGAGGGCCTCCCCACTATAACCTTTACTCGGTTTTTGGTTTCCCAGTACACATCACCCTCCTTCCTATATCGTAGCTCGTGATAGCTCTGTGATCTATTACCTAACCACCGGCCAAGCCGCCGTTTTTACCAGAGACCCAGTCCTAATGTTTCTCATTTTCTATACCTTTTTAAAGGGTTTTGTTCGCTTTTCTCTGTTCCAAAGAATGGGTAATATTATTTTCCTTTTAACTTAAACTACGAAAGAAATTCTATCGCGTATTAATATTTAATACATAAATCAAAATATGAATGGTAACAAATGTTCCATTTTTTTGCTAATGATTATCCATGGCAAAAAACAATTGAGATTCCTTAAAAACATTATTAAGCATAGTTAACTCATCACGTCACAGAATATTCACAAAAACCATGATACAATTGTTATAGTTTCTTTTAAAAAAAATGTATACGAACAAAACCATAATAACCTTGAGAAAATATTTCGGTTTTTTGTGGAAATAGCTCTGTTTTACCAAGCAAGCAACCATCCGATCTTCACAATCGATAGAGATTCTAGAACAGCTATAGAAACCCCTTTATTTCGACCATTATGTTTCCATAATGTCTGAAATAGGTTTAGCGATATTTTTTGGTAATATATCTGTGTGTGGGAACCTCCATCTAATCCACTGGTAAAATCTAAAACTTGATATAAATTTTCTTTCTTTACGTTTTCGAAAATTCAATGGCAGACATACTCCATGCCATAAGCTATGCCGTAACACGGATTTTATTGTGTTCATTTAAGGGGGTACCCTTCACGAAGTTCCGTGACTGTGTTGCCCCCCCCCCCTCCCCACCAACGCTCCCTTGTAACTTAAGACGCCAAAAGCCCGATTAGAACTAGAAGTAAGGTGCATCACGACGTGAGACGATGCAACCTTGTATCCTAAAACGATGATAACTCGGACCAGTTTAGCTTTAACAAAAAAAAATATGCCTTGCCATTCTTGAAAAAAAAAAAAGTAGAAAATATGATGGTTCATAAATATTTCGCCTTCAAAACGACAGGTTGAGACGTTTATTATATATTCATAAGATTCCCAGCGTATAGCAACAGCTATCATAAATTAGCTGCACCTTTTAAAATACATTGTTCCGGGAGTTTAATTAAGGTATATTAAATAGGCTGCTAGTTAATCTTCACCCTAGCACAACAATGCGCCACAGATGTTGCAACCTACAGGGACTATATTAGATAATATTTGACTATGGAATAAACAGCTTAAGTCTCTTGTTTTTTTTCTCCAAATATATTAGATATTATTCTTATCTTTTTAAAAAAATTCAATATTTCTTCATCCTATTAGATATTTTTTCATTCCAATGACTACATTATGTTCGCAATTTAATATAATTTATATTGAACAATTTATAGTTAGTTTAACTATATTTAGCTAGTCATTAATAACCCTTAAATCAATGCAACTTCTTAATATTTTATAAATTCGTCGTCGCTTCTCACTCCTTAACAAGTCGGATGACTCTCATCTGATATGTTTAGACAAAATATTTCCTCACCTTTTTTTTTATTCAGAAAATCTTTTCGTTTTAGCGGGAAAGTATTCTCTCTCCTTTCTTGTTAGCCCCTCGAAAGTGTATAAAAAGTGCGCGTTGTAGACGCCGGGAAAATATTTGCGCACCAGATTAACGCGCCGAGTCCTGTGATAATCTATTTTCCCTCGACTCCCTTCATCTATATAACTCTCTCTCTCACTCAGAATCTCAGAAACATTAAATAACCATTAACTCATTTTCCTCCCCCCCCCACTTTACCCGGAAGGATATTGTGACCCACTCTATACAATATATCATTTTCATTCTACCCTCTCGCCCGTTACACCCATGCTATACTTGATTTCTTTTTCACCAAAAATAAAAAAGAAATAAAGAAAAAATTAGGCCTATATGATTTTTTTTTCTTTTCCGTTTGTGTCCCAAATCATTAGACCTAATAAATTCTTATTTACTTTAACTCTCAGACAACCCTGGTTTTTCCTAAGCCTTTGCCATCTCCAGCTAGCGAAACGTAACGTAAAAGACATCCATCCCCTAATGATCAATTATTCAAATTATGAAGTCGAGGCGGCTTTTTAATATTCATATTATTTGCTCAGAACGCTTCCGCCGCCTATAATTAGGCGGCGTATTTCTTAAGCCTTTTTATGTAAACAATTAAATGGCTCAAATTAGCCATCATCTTTTCGCGCCTCTTTTCTTTTTTATCGCCATGAATATTTAATGTAAAACCGCGTCATTTTACTCTAAGCTAAGTTAATTTTTAAACAGAATGATTTATTACAAAATTGTTTTAGAGTTTTAGGTATAAGGCTTTAAGTATATGGGGTTTCAAGATGACAAAATTCTCCTGGGATGTTCTTGTTAGTCTTTAATGTTTGTTAACAAACTTTTTCGCTCGTGCGATCTTCCGTGAAGAGAACTTCTTTTTATTCTGGAGTTCCCACGTTTTGGGTCTTCGTAAGCTGCTGGCGTTCAGCGTTCTTCTGGGAAAGACCTACTACTTTTTGCATGATCCAAATATTGGCAAAATTTTCTGATCGAATCTTGGGTATGCCTAGGTCTATTTTTCCGTTTCTTTTATTTTTGCTTCTTTCTCTTTTCTCCGTTGGGTAATGCTCTTCCATCTTCCTTGTATCGCGTCTGATGTTGAGCTGACTGAGCTGGCCAACTATCGCGCTCATTCAGGCGGGCGACACGGTTCGAAGCTCTTATGAGAAACTGCCAGAAAAGAACTCTTTTTTTTCTCCCTTCTCCTCCTCCTCGAACCTTCTTCTCCGCCCATCCTTTCGCCCACCCACGCCACCTATATAAGTTTCGTTCGCACTTGGCATATTTCAAGTTATAACGTTTCTGTTTTGTTGTGGGAAAACCTTCATCTATTAAAAAAACATGCTTGGAGGTTGTTAAATTCAGGATTAAACGCTGCAATTATTAATGTAATCGTTTTGATGGTGTAGACTGGGAATTAAAATAGAAAATAGGGGGTTTTCGGTGCTATGTGTTAACGTAATGAGGACAGTCAGGTGAAACCGTCCATGGACGTGCACGATGTAGCTAAGCCTAATTCTTTCATGTTTATTCCGCAAATTATTTTCCACTCGCATCTGGATTGAGGCGTGGGTGTATAGCGAACGGATAAAGAAAGGAAGGAAGACGCCGCCCTTGGCGTTCGTAGCCATCGAATTTTCGTAATATGACGTTTTAAGTGCATTACCTAGTTTTCTTTTTGCTAATAGCCGGCGACATTTCTATCGAGGGTGGGGGTGAGACATGCCCTTCTCATTGCGATAGCTAATAGTGTTTATCACGCGATTAGGCCTTAGGTAAATATAAACGCATTCTCTCTCTCTCTCTCTCTCCATTCACCTCACTCTCTCACCCCACTCTCCCATACAGTCTCCTATAGATCCCCTTTACCTCTCTGCTTCGTTTGCTTCCCAGAAAACCATGAATGTACTCCGTCTCCTCGAAAATATTGAATGAATTACGTATCACATGTAGTCATTGAGTTAAGAGTTGGGCTAAGGATATCGTATGTATTATATAGTTTCAGTTCAATTTTCTTGGCAGAATGAAAGGGATTATTTCCTATACAATATAGGAGAGTCGTCGATATTACGAGTGAGGGAGGGACCCGAAAATCGCAATGTCGTGCTTTGGCTCCCACGAAATCGATCGGTAATTTGCTTTTCTTCCCTTCGTCCTTTGTTTTATTTACGAACGTGCTGCGTATAAGAGACGAAGATTTCTATTCAGTTTATAGTTTCTTTTATTTATAAGCTCTGTAAGTTTCACTAGTTTTACTGTAGAGGGCGTGTTAAATACTCCCTTCTCATGCCAGAACTTTTATCGACCTCTTTGTTACAATGTTAACTTTTTCCAATATTTTTTTGCCTTTACTTCGACTCCTCAATGGCCCGAATTCATCTATGAAGAATACCTGGCTATTTAAGTCTATAACCAGTCTAAAAAATAAAAGCGAAATTTATTATTAGTATATTTCGTGATCTTCAAATACCACAGAGGATAAGGAAAAACTAAATCAGATAATTCTAATCAGCATATTGGATTTTATTAGAATAAAAGCTCAGGAGGCGTTTTGTATTTATGTTCAGCACGAAATCTACAAGGGAAAAACTTAATATTGGCTGTATTTCCATATATTTCTTTTATAAATCAGACTTAATATCCAATAATGTACCTCTGGTAAGATGGCATTCCGGATATCTCGAAACCTTAATTTTATTACAATGTTTCACTTTCGGCTTTTGGAGTTAATTTTCAAACTCTTTGGTAGTCCGAATCAGTAAAGTTATGGCTAAAAAAATTTATCAAAATTGTCTCTTTTCTTCGCCATATCGACAGTGTCTCTGTACATCCATCTCTCTCGAGTAACGGGATTTCCTCATAGGGTTTTCTTTAAACAAATTTACATTTGCAAATCCCTTTGCTCTTATTTTTCTTGGATTCTCTCCGGCTATACTTGAAGATAGATATAGGTGATGAAGTGTAGACGAGGTGAAAACCTCAGAATCTCTGAGTCTGGCCCTAGAAAGCATTGACAATCCCTTTTAGGTTGGAACTCTCTGAGAAATGGTCCGACAGGGATACGTTCTTTACAAATAAAGAGAAATTTTGAGACTAGTAATATATTCCGCTCTATCACTTTAAAAATCTTCGAGAATTCTACATTGAATACAAATGGAAGGCTAATTTAGTTTGGACCTAAAAAGAACATCCTCCTAACTCTCTCTCTCTCTCTTTTCGATTTTGATCTCTAAAATCCCAGAGAGCCGACGTTATTTACTCCGTTTTCTTCTTCTTTCATCCAAAGATGTCCGAAACCTTTCCTTATATATATACTCTTAAACCATTGACGATACTGTTCATCGACATTCTAAGTTGGCAGTGGGTGTTAAGGTTTCCAAGAAAATGGTCCCCAACCAGTCGAACATGTTCAGACTGTAAGTAAAAGATCCCTGTATACCAACGCCCTCTTTTGCGTCTTGTCGTCCCAAGGGGATGGACACGTCATGAAAAAATTCAAATGAAATTAACTACATAACTTTTATACCAATTTATGAAATGATTTCATTTGAATTATCAATACTTCGCGGGGGAATTGTATATTAGAAATAGAATTTTGCGAATGATTTTAAGAATTACTGGAAGATTGTTGGACCCCTTGACTTAACGACAACGTAACCCATGGAATAGCGTGGTAGTTTTACAGTATAGAAGCTGGCATCCAATGGATTCCCTCCATAACTCAATGCCACCAGCTAGGTCCATGCACGCTGCAGGACTGCACTACGACTGTCTTTCTCTCTCTTTTGTAAGGGGCCGAAAACTAAGCGACCCTGTTCAGTCCAACCTTCCGCCCACTCTCCGACTTTCGTTTATAAACTGGCGGTTGCTGGAAGAGAAAGGACAGCCAGCCGCGAGTCTCCGTAATTTGTCTCAGTATCTCCCATCTTCCTACCTCTTTTCTTTTCCGGGGTCCCTATCCTTTTGGCTAGCTTGTCCTATAGAAAAATGTCCTTTCCCTACTTTCCGGATATAATTTAAATTGAAAGATAAACTCCCGCCTCAACCCAACCCAACTCAACCCGGGGATGGGGGTCGGGAGTTATACTCTCTCTTCCTCGGAACGACGTATCCATTCGCTTATTACTTTTCCTAGTTTCCGAGATAAATATACGTGTATACGGATTTGTTTTGGCCTCGTCTCGAAACTTTGCAGAAATTTTCCGACGTACGCTGGCTTCCCTAATAGACGTACAGTTTTGTCTACCGAAAATATCTTTCAACGGGATTCGTTTAAAACAGTTTTAAGCTAAAGGAAAACATTCGGAGTTCCCCTATTTTAAATTTAAACTGCGTAGCGCGAATCTTTCCGTACCCTTTTCATCATCCTAATGTAGTTTGCGAATTACGTATAGTATACTGCCTAGAAGGATGAGGCGCGTAAATTCTGATAGTTGGCTCGAGTAATCACTTACCGTTTAATGGGCTAGGGCTTCCTTCAATTAGGACCCCTTTAGTTTTGGATACTTGTAATTTGCTCCCACCCGAACCCTTGCCCGAAACTTTAAAGTCTTCTGACTCCTCTCTTTGCTGAACCGTTTCCCCGCCTCTGTTCTCCCTCTCGATTAAAAGTTAAGCCTTATTCTAGGCTTAAATGACTTTAAACTAGATGCTTTAAGAGAGTTATCAACCTCGGGCGTCAAATTGAACTCGATCGAGGACAGCTGGAGGAAAATAACGTTAGTTTGAAATTGACTGTAGCGTATAAGAGACAAGATCGTGACAATTAATATAACAATGTAAAGTGACAGCGTTTTTTACAACCATGGTCAAAATTTCATTATTTGATTTCAAACTGCATTAACGGAATATACGATTAATGATTTGAGGCTTGATAATTAGGTGACGCCGTTGCTTAGCAACCCGTTATTTGACATTTCGTAACCCCCGTAATGTTTTTACTGGAATATCTCGGGCATTCTAACGAGCCGTCCCATTTTACCAGAAAATAAACGTAAAAATAAATGGCCCTCTTTTCGTGAATGACACAGGCTGTCTCGATCGTGACTGGAGCAGTCAGGCGATCGCTGGCGAGGAAGAGTATATATACGTTCACCATGCCATGCTCTAGCTTTTTCCTTTTAGTTTTTGCAATAGGCCTATCGCTAGCTCTGTTTACCGATGCGAAAAGCTCGGAACCCGAATCGTTAATTGTGTTTACTACTACTACTACGAACATCCAGAAGAGCAAGCAGAGCCATCCGATTTCCTTTGGCTAATTCCCCGTCTTACGAACGGTCAAATTTGACCCGACCGGCTATTACTTACCGTGATTGAAGCTTCCTTAACCACGGACCATGCATGGAAAAAGGACTGACACGTGATTCGCTGAGTTTATTTGGTCGGATTTTGTACTAATCTACCTTACGGGCAATTTGGTAGACCAGTAATTAGTTACTATAACTTTGGCTAAGACAGTGCATGGTGGAAGCGTTTCGGAGCCTCGTCTTGGCTTAAAGGTATTTTTGGGGTATAGGTCTGAATAAACTTGAATTAAACGTAAAAAGCTGGCACATTTTCTTATCTCTCAACCGACGGCCATTGCTATGCCAAAAAAATATGAAATATTGTAAAAACAATCTGACTTTTCTATTCGTGTTTTTCGCGAGATAAAAACTTTCGAAGCGAAAAAAGAAAGGCTGGAATAGGAAAGGTAGAAATAAATCGTCGTTGCAATTTTTTATACTCGATATGGAGGATTTTTTCCCTTTGCCCAATAACCCCTTTCTTTCCCTTTGCTTGGCCACTTTGCCCTTGTTTATCCCTGGGTACCAGCACCTTAGCTAGCTAAGGCTTAACAAAAAAATACGTATTTTCTTTTTCTAACCGCCAATATTTCCAATTTTTCAAGCTATAAATTTGGAAAAACGGTCCCCGGTTTCAAATATTACCAGTGGTCCTACCTTCCCCTTTTGAGGATTTTCATATTGCGATATGAAAAAGGCGTTGGTCCAGTGCCAGAGTAGGTGGAAGAGACGGTATTGGACCCTTTTTCCTATTGTGTTTCGATCCTAGCAGCAACGTGTCTACTTTAGGCCTTGGCCGTTTCTTTTTGGCTAAAGCATCGCTCCATGTTGCAAAGTGACAAGCGATTCTTCAAAAGGCATACGCAGCCTTAGAGTCGTTCTTCAAACAGCTATAGGCCTGCCACGCGTAACCCCTATACCCATCTTCCTACTTCTTTTGCTTCGAATATCAAACAGCTAACCATGCAGCCACCCAGACCCATCTTCTAGCCTCTTTTTTAAAAAGTTTTAAAGTCACACTGTGGTGCGTGGTGGTTACATTGCGATGGCGTTGAGAATAAATCATGGAGCACGTTCCTTCAAACTGTTTCACGGGCAGAATTCTGTCCTAATTTTTTACTTTCAAATACTTTGAAGTTTGAGTTAGGCCCTGCTTCGTAACTGCTGAATTCTAGGTTTGGTACGGAATATGGGTGTAAAGAAAAACCTCTGGGAGAAATATAAGGTGTAGACGACCGTCCATCTTCGGGTTCTAAAAACTTTTTGTTATCAACCCCTCTGACCATCTCTTTACTTCTTTTTTTTTGTGAAAAAATGGCGTATTTATATTTTGGGTTTTTTTTTCTTTGAGATTCCGCGCATGCGTGAAAAATATGGAAAAATAAAAACCCAGAGCACTATACATGTATAGCAAAGTTCAAGCTTTGCTATTGAAATTTTCCTAGACAAATAAATTACTACAGTCATGTTTTTATTATGACATTTACCATCGTGCTCAGCTGTAGTTTTAAGGTTGAATTATGGGATATTCATCATTGTTCGGAAATTAAAAAGTTTTCCACGTAAATCATATATTATTTAAAGTAAATCGCACCATGACTGATATCCAAAGTGAAGTTTTACAATGAACGTGATCTAAAATATTAATTCCTTAATAATTTCATTCACCTTATGGTATACTATATCGGATCATGATTGATTAAAAATGTAACTTGACCTTTTCGTATTGTTACGTAGTCCAAGTACGTTTCTTCTCGAAATGTTATGAATTATTCAACTATGCATATAGTATCCTTCGTTTCATGTCGATCTAAAAATGAGATTATACCACGTGCAGAATCGTTGGAAGGGTTGGATTTTGATGCATATTTAACAAGCCATCGTCTGAATCGCGGTCTCTCATTTATTTATTTATTCAAAACGATCTCGCTGTTGTCGCAGCTCACCAATTTTTTTATCTAACCTCAACTCACGTTTCTTTAACCCCAGTGAGAGTTGTCGTTCATGGTTTGACAGTTTTTATTGCCATTTTCTTCTTGCTCAAGTAAATAAAAAAAGAAAAATAAATTGAGATATTCAAGAATATCTCCCTATAGTTTTCATATCTGTATTTTTTATACAGAACAATTCCATCCCTTAATAATAACCCTTACTTCCTTAAATCAATCACACGAGTGCATTGTAGGCTTCCTTTTTCTAAGAACTTGGATTAGGCTTAGCGTTGGGATACTGATATTAAACAATACTATGGAAACTAATAATTTTAGTCCTACTTTAAGTAAAAATAAACCTTAGTAAACACTTTTTGTGTGTTGTACTTGTATAAGTTAAGGGTGGGTAACGAGAGAGGAAGAAAAAAAATAGAAATAAGGTCGAGTATTGGCGAGAAATTGGAGAAGGAAAAATCGTGCTGTAACCATGGTTACCATCTCCATCAGTTTTTTATCCTGCCCCTAAGTTTTCTCTTTTTGGAAAGGTGTCGGTACTTTTCCGCAACGTTTCAGTTAAATAATGTAAGAGCTTCCTTCTACTCCACGATTTTTATAGGCCTAAAAGAGTACCTGGACCTATACGTAGGTGTATGAAAAAAATCAGTCTGTAAGTTGAGCATCATTTCCTCGTGAAAACCAATTGTTCGCCATGGAAGTATCGACCCTTTCTTAGCTTGCAAATAGTATCGAAGGACACACACTTTTTATGTTCCCCTAAATTTTAGCGCTAAGTACGCGGACAGGGCTGAGATGGAAAAAGCCACTGAGCGTGTTGGAGGTCTTGACTTTCTTTCTCTGTCAAATCGTTACCTTGTTTAGGTCATTGGATGTATCGAAGTGAAAGGCCGGAAGGTGAGAGTGGTGGCTAAGAAGAACCTTAACAATGAACCATTAGTAAGCTTTGTAGTATTGCGTTTACAATTGATGACGATGGAGTTTGGGTTTGGGGAACTGTCTTTCCAATTAAAATTTTTGTTGACCCTCTTTTTAGGTTAGGTTGGGAAGTTAGTGTTAGTCGAGGTTGAAGAAAAGAGAAGTTAGATTTTGGGGTCGCTTTTAGGGATAAGAGAAAAAGGAAGAAGGAAGAGAAGAAGGAGAGGTTTATAAAGCGAATAAAATCTCGCACGTGACTTTGTACTCATTTTTCCGGTTTTTCCCCTCAAAAGATTTCCTCGAGATTAGGGCGCCATGGCAAAAACACGACCTTTTATTCCGCTCTTTTGAACCAGCGAACGGCGGCGGTTTTCTTCTCCTCTTTTCCATCCTCAACGGGTTTTCTCTCATCACCCTTTAGTCCTCATTGTCGCTCTAGTCGACGAGCTGGAAAAATATTTTGCCTAATTAGGCTTTCTACCGCGTTCTTTGTCGGAACTCGGAACCCATGGAAGAAAAGAATGATCATTTCTTCTTTTCCCCTGTATAAAGTTCTTGAAATTCATTTGCCAACATTACTTTTCTGGGTTAAATTTGGGCTTAAATTAGACTTTTCTTAAGTTATTTTGTTTTATTTTTAGACAATAACCCTTTCACCGGATACCCGCATTATTCGTTAAAATTATTTAGGGGATAGTATAAATTTAGGACTTAAAAGCGATAGATAGTGTTTGTTTCTTAATTTCAATTGGTATTAAGATTGAATTCTACCGTAATTTAACTGCTTTACGAAAGAATGAATGACTGCAACAATATAACCGATAAACTTTGGGTCGTTGAATCAATTTGTAGGCAGAGATAATGATGAAAGCAAACTTTAATAGACGTTTGGTTATATCATAGTCTATATTTCCGCCTAAGCCTTGGCCATTCTTTTGAAAGTTATAACCAGAGTTGTACGTCCAAGATAGTAAGAAGATCGAAAAGAAATCGCACGTGCTTGGCTTGCCTCGTGCATACCGAAGCGACGCCAAAGAGGAAACGAGTCTGAGACTGAGACGAAAGTGCTGGAAAAGGGGAGAGGGAGTGAAATAAGGAAGAATAGAGGCTAGCTGTACGGTCTTAAGGAAATAGTGTCAGATCGATAAATAGACGATCCATAGGAGAACGAGAGGAGAGAATGGTGGTGGTGGTGGTGGTGGTAGTATATACCTTATCGCTTTCTACCCACGCTGTTGCTATAGGGACACGTATCGAATTGGTGCGGAGGAAAAGAGAAAGGGGAGACTGTTTTCCATTGAAAGAAACGAAGGAGCTAGTCGTAGAAATAGAAATAGATGTACATCTCACCCACCACGTTCTATTCTTCTATCCAAACCCAGTGATAAAAAAGAGCTTTTCAGTTCATTCCGTGCTCAGTTTACTGTACGCGTCATCTTAAACCCAATGCATTTTTTATTTAGGAGAGTACCTTTGATCTTGAAGAACTTTGGTACGAACCTGAGACCCCGGCTCTAAAGAAACTCTTTCTTTTTCTTTCCACATCCCCTTTACTTTTTTGTTTTAAATTTCTTTCCGTTCTATTCTTTTCTTTTTTTTTCAGCTAGGTTGTGTGTAAATATAATATATAGCGCTTTATGGCCTATAAGATTACTGGCCCGGTGAGTGATATATCGCATTTCCCACTATTCGTCTTCATAAAATAGCGTAGATTCAAACTCCCGCGCAATAGGACTATATAGCGTATATTCCCACTTCCTCCTCCATTTTCCCCTATCAGATTTTCATATAGTGAACTTTCTCTTTAACATGCTGCGCTGTACTTATACCATCGTGGGGTCGGATACTACCTCTGCAACCTGAGTGTATAGATGCTTTTTATTGAATGACGTATCCTCCACACGTGTACATTAAAATATGTAGGACACGTTAAAATATGTAGTATCATTTTGTTTTAGATGTTATAATGGTAATTCACCAAACAATTAATTAATCAAATATTTTATCAAGTTTCCGATGCTTCATAGTCTTTCTAACCAGTCCTAGGACCGTTATATAACGTCTCGTTGGCTGTTGGTATAGATGTATGAAGTATTGTTTTTTTATATATATTTTCTTTCGAACGTCAATCAAACGTTTTCGAACCCTAGGCACGTTGGAATTTCTTCTAGCCCCTCTCCCCCATGCAGAATTGCTTTCCAGAACTATGAGAAAGCATAGCTATTTATAGTTTATTCTTAAAAATACGTCGAGGGGTATAAACAGACTTCTCTTAGATCGACAGGGGTATAGTGTGGAGTTCAGTCTAGTAATATAATCTTAACAGATTTCTTTACAGTGCGTGCATGAGACTTTAGCTTTGGCAAGGAATTGTAAACTAGGATTCGAGAATGAAAAGGAGGGGGGGAACGGGTAAGGTGTTAACCCCCCTCCCCTCCCCGTTTTTCATTGTTTCCTTAGGAATACAATGACTTAATTATTTATGAGAAAGCGTAGGTTGGTGTTACTAATTATCCAGTACGGCTTTTCTCCGCCGCGCGATGCCGTAATTCTTGGCTCGAGTCGAAATGACTTTAAGATTTATGGGCTGAGACCTTTTTGGTTTTTCTTTTTTTTTCTTCTTCATCTTCTCCTTCTTCTCGCTTATTTCTTTTTCTTCTAGCTCTTCTCGCTCCTTCATCTTATATACACCAATGCGCGAAAGAGGATTTACTTAGCTTTATAAGACCTTGAGAAAATTTAAATTGATGTGCAGGCGGACTTATGATATAAGGTTTTAAGCAATTAGCGCCATTTTTTATTTTCTCCTCACGAGTGCACGCGCTAATGAAATATCTAGTTACCTTTGAAAAAAAGATACGAATATAGAAAATATCTATTAGATTACGAGGTGATTTAAGAGGGATTTTAATGAGTGCGTAATTAATGGAGTTTTGCATATGTTTTAATGATACAACGTAATTCTTGTTTATCGTTAGGTATATTTTATGTACGATTTTACAGTATATTAATGCATCTTTTTTTTGTAAAGACTCTATTGCCCTTTCCCATTGCGACCTCTTTCTATAATCCTTTAAGTATTTTTGGCCAATATATAGATGTATGATATTTATCGATTGCGTTATATTTTATTTGATTATACCTTTATACACTCGTGTTCAGTATCAGTATTACTTTGCCACGATTACTTTTCCCCTTTATTGAACTTAACGTTGTCTACCAATCCGCCTCAGCTTTCTATGCTCTGTAAACTGATCATGAAGAAAACTTCAAGAGAGTTCCATTTTTCCATCCTTTTTTATACTTTGTTACCTCCTCGAAAATATCACTAAAACGTCTATCCTTATCGGAACAATATCTAACACTTACAAATCATAAGTATTTAACGTAGTAAGTGAATTCATATCGGTCGGATCGATGGTCTATTTTTTTAAAGGCGTCCTTCCTATATAGAAATGAATTCAAGGCTTTGGCTTGCGAGCATTTTTCAACGTTGACCTTTAAAAAGAGTATTTAAATGCGTGAGTTTAAATGTTTGTCTTGTTGTAAACACAATCTAAATTGAAAAAGAAATCCGTCAACTAAGGTAGAAGTTTTCGTTGTCAAGATATTTATTTTTGCTCTCGGGAACTTTGTAACAAAAATGCGGGCCTCTTTGCATTCTTTTTTTTATCGCGTGTTATATTGATACTTTTCCACTAACAAAGTTTAGTCTAGAAGGAACAACAAAATAACAATTGTGTATACTCTCATTACCCAAGTTAGTTTCTCCGATTTTTCCCTCTTCACTCCCGTCTCTCGTTTCCCCAACTTCTCTACTATATTTTCATCTTCTTCCTGCCTTCCCCCTAGACTACTCTAGGCCTTGGCCAATAGTTGTCTGCCTTTAGCGTTTTCTCCTCTCCGTCTTTTCCTGTTTTCTTCAACGTCTGTACCCTCAGCCGAAATCGAGCGCCCAGTAACCCGAGAACGCGAACAAGCAATCACGGTTAGGAATCTTTCCGTTTTTCTTCCAGAGAGTATCTCTCTCTACCACCACCACCACCACATCCACCTCTCTCTCATCTTATTTTTCTTCCTCCACTATATACTACTATACCCATACCAAAAGTGTATGAGATAGTTAGATCCTAGAAGTATACAACGCTTATTACAACAAGTAACCAATGCAAGTTAGTAACGCTATATACTTTACTGAAAAGTGTCGCAACTTCTTCAAATTCATCCAGTGTACTCTAAGGTGATTTCATAGTGCATTCCGTGAGCATATGGAATGGGAAGGTGAATAAACAAATATGACGTTTCATGACGTCATACCTTGGAAACTGAATTCTCGATTTCATTTCCATAACGGAACTTTTCTCCTTGAACAAATTTTTTTATAAAACAGTTTGGGCTATATCTATAAACAGCACAGTTCTGGTTGCTACACACTTCAAGAGCTGATGCACTTCTGCTTCACTATACGCCATTCTCTCCCCTCTTGGTATTATTACTCCCTGTTCTTTTCCAAGCGAATCCTGGAGACTGGAGTATATATATGGACACGGAGAAAGGTTATATGGTACCCGGGATACGGGCGTATTAGCTTTTAATTATACATCCGAGCAGTCATCTTTCCCCATCTTCTACAAACATCGAGAAGGAGGAGGGGAAGAAGTTTAGGAACGTGGGGTATATATTTATACTGTGGATGGTTGCTCAGCCATCAGCGACATATAATTGGCCTGTATGACTAAAGGATGGCGCCGCTATACGGATTTAGAAGCTCCTATCAGCTCTTTTTCTCCGCTGATATGTCATATTACGTACAAGGATGCTTTCCATCCTCATCCTCTTTCTCTACATCTCCTCCCTGTACTCCTGATTAAAGGAAATATAATCCCATATATTTATAACAAACTATTAATAAAGTAAAACAACCATGACGTTACGTAACATTTAAAAGCCTTGAAGAAACAATTTAAGAACCACTAAATTGAGCTCTAAAGAGCTAAATTAGTGTTTGTCGTACTGGGAATGAAACCAAGCTCGTATCTTTAAAAGTGGGATATACAAAGTTAAAATGCAGTTTTTTTCGTAACCCCAAGAGAGTCGAAAACACTGTAAAATTAGTAAATGATAAAAAAGTCGTATATTAAAGAAATTGGATGGAATCCAAAATAAGGTTGTTTTTACGAGAGTGTGTTCTACGTAATTTAGTAAAGAAAACCACGTCGCCTTTTACCAATACATTATATGAAGATTTTTATACGTGTTATAACCGAGGGGTGAAACACTTCCATTATTAGACGTTTGTAAACCTTTTGTTTCGACATATTCTAATTATTAAATATAAAAAACAATTAAAATTCGGTAGTGACCTTCCCCTCCATAATGTTATCTTAGTTTTGATAAAATATCATTTATTTATTCACTGATATTTTATTACTGACTGTCTACATAAATTTAAACACAAGGTGAAATTAAATTGTTTAAAAGATAATTTTATTAAACCATCTGCAATATTTTCTTAATACGAAACAACGCGGAAACTTTTCTCTTGGCTTCTGGGATGAATTATTTCGCTTCGCTTGTCCCATTTTAATCATAAAATTCCGATATTTTAAGGGATAGGACAGTGTGGTGTATAGTTCACTAAAGAATGACGCGATATACGGGATAGAGAATGGGGGAGAAGAATGGTTGTTGGAAAATGGCGGCGTGCATGCATGGAGCAGCGAATTCCGACCAATTTTGCTTATTGTTTTTTTAAGCGGCAGATTCTCGCTCTGGATAATAGTTTACAGAATTTTGATGCGGTCGAGGCCCGGGCGAGCGGGCGGGCGTCAACCCAAATACGCTCGTAAATTTCATCCACTGAAGTAAATGGGTTAGCCTATCCCCATAGAGAAAACTCAGGTCGGAGTAATCGTAGTGCGGTTTTGCGATGAAAAGTCATAAAATTTGGAAAAGCTGAGCTCCCGATTCGGTGTGTATAATACGGGGCGCGTTGACTTTTAGGGGAGTTATGGAAAATGCCCCGGACTGCTCCTGATGAATTATTTAGCGAGGAAAACCCGCGACTTTTACATCTCTTCCTTTTCTTTCCACAACGGGGCTGTAGGCTTATCCTAGCTCGTACACCCTTCATTTTGCTAAGCCTAGTTGTACGAACGGAATGTTTAATGTAAAAGGGAAATTTAATTGCGGAAGGCCGTGCAGTGCAAGAGGGGAAGAAGCTTCGGTAACTCCGCGCCTGGCTAGAATCTCTAGTAACTTAATATAAGGTGGGTTAGGGGTTCATTCAAATTTTCACAAGAACGGAGCCCGGCAGTATACCTCAAAATACATATACTGGACTAATTATTGGCTTTTCAGAATTATTTTAAGTAGTCGTTGATCACGCTGGGGAACGTTTTTTGTTTTCGTATACTGTATATTGTGCTCTTTCCTCTTTTAAAAATTTGCATAGATCTACGCCGAACTTTTCCGTAACAAATTATACCAACTCCATTTATTAATTGTATGTCTAGACTTAAAAATTGCTTGATATCCTGTTAATTAGAATTACTTTGGGATGAATGAACTAAATTCGAATAAAAAGCTGAATAAACGAAGGGGAAATATTTGTTTTAGGCCTTTGCGCATTATTTTTAATTTGAAATATCCAAACCTTTTGAAATCGCTGTTTCTTGCATACTCTAATGTATCCTTAATATCAACGTGAAAATTTGTATGAAATTCCAGTTTGTCACTCAAGTCAAAAGCGAATTTAAGTTATGTTTGCGCGAGCTTAACACAACATCTAACAATGTTTCTTATATATTTCAGATAGAAGATGCAATGCTAATGTTTGACAAACAGACCAACCGACATAGAGGTAAGAACAAAAACTTTTTTATACACCACCGCGTACACTTGTTTTTTCAATTTTGATGCCTCAGTAAAATTCTGAGATTTCAACCATTTTCGAAGTAGGCCTTGGTTAGGCCTAAAAGTTTTCGTATTCCGTACATGACCCTTCCCGCTTACTCTAGAAAGAGTAAGGTTTCGTTCGATCCATTGGAGAATGGAAAAGAATAAAAAACCGGCAACCTTCCCCATTTTGAATAGAAAAGTAGGCCTGTTTGATTTTTTTTTCTACCCAGAGCCTGTGCCCGTGGTAAGGCGCAAGCTCTGAATGCAGGCTCTGGGATTGAAGGGAAGAACTGTTCAACGAAGGGTGCGGGATTGGGTGAAAGAATGTGCTCTGATTGATGCCTTTCGGCTTTCTTCTCTTGGACAAAAGAATTTTCCTTTTTTTTTATTTCTTTTCCTGAATCTCCTCCAAGGCGTCGATTTTAGAGAAAAAAAATCTATAAAGAGGGAAAGGGGTGAGTGTACGGTCTAGCTTTTTAGAAACAACAGAAGGGTGACGCCATCTTGATTCTGATATAAAACGAGAGGGAAAAATCAGAACCGTAGAGATTCCGAGAATTTTGTCGGCGTGTTTTTCACGTTATACGAAACCCCTTTATTTAGTTCCTCCCCTTTCATCATTCCAATCTTGTATGCCATGGCGAGTAAAGACTGAAATTGGCGAAGCGATTAAAGCACCGCCGCTTCCCGCAAGGCTTTCCTTGTGTGTGTTTTTTATCTTCGTGTTGTTATTTCTTCTATTCTTCACTGGAATTCCCCATTGTTTTGATTTGGTTTTTTATTACTTCTTGAGGGTTAAGAAACTTGGAGATAGTCAAACTAGGTGAGCTATTAAGGTTACTGAGAATAGATTTACGTTGTACTACTACTTCGTCCCAAACAGAATCCTGGAAGTGTGGCTTATCTTCTGAGCAGCGTTGTACAAGGGCTGGCATATATTCAGGAGCAAAGTTTGATATATATTCGCCTGTAGAACTGTTTTAACTGCTAAGCGTTGGTGTTCAGAATAAAGAAGGCTTCCAGGGTTCGCGAACCCAAAATATTTTCGAACTTTTTTCTACCGAATTTATCTTGATAATATTTAGTTTAAGGGAAAATAATTTAAAACTCTTTATCAGGCGATAGATATCATAAATTCTCGATAGTTTCACTTGATGGGAATCCTGTATAGGCCTAGTATCTGTTTTTGAGTGTCTGTATCTTTTCTAAGTTCGTTGTTTATTAACGAAAACTGCGAACTTTCGTGAGAGAGACTTCTATCTCCCGCGCTGCCCTTCGTTCCCCATATAAGTACACGTACATTATAATATAGGCCGGTGTTTTTCCGATAGCCGTTCATATGGTAGATACGGCGCTGTCCTTAAACTGCATGGGCACTCCGCGAAATGCTCGATCGGTACCGTTAGTTTTCTGGGGTCCAACCCACTTTCTTAGGCTTGTATTTTTGCTTCAGTCGAGAAACACTCGTTGGTGGGTACCGCATTATTGGCTGCGTGAGCGTTCTGAGCACCCCAAAACGAAACCCGAGACTTTCTCGCTCTTTCCGATTACGTTTTTCTTTGTCGAGAGTGTTTTTTCTGTGAAGCGTTCGATGCCAAGTGCGGAGAAGAGAGGAGGAGAAGGAACCCTGGGGCCATTTTTACGTCACCTGGCAGTCTGTGACACTATACGAATGTCGCGGAACGATGGCCCGGTCTCCTTTTATCACGCCCTTTCCGCCAGTTCGAGATTGTTCTATATTTCGGTAGTTATACTCCTCGCCTTGGCTCTACCCTTAACTCTACTACTTCACCCCGTGCCCCACGTGCTATTCGGAGAAGTAGTCTCGAAGGAAACCCTAGAATTACCGAGAGTCGTCTCTCCTTTCATCTGGCGCGAGTTTTTCTTCGCGTATAGATTCCTTCCTTATATTATAGGGCTTCTACCCCAAAGGTCTACTAAGGGTTCCGCCAAGCTAGGGCGTAAAGGCTGGAAATTGCATCACTATATATTTTTTTTCTCGCGCATTTTTCTTATACGATCCGCTCCCTTTTCTTTCAGTCCGAAAGATAGAGAAACTTCTGTCTTTTACTGTACATGCGAAATGCATTCGGAATATACCACAGAGTCAAAGATACGTAGATATGTTGAATATCGGAATTCTTGGAAATGTTTTTATTGCAAACTGTGGCTGTTTTCACGAATCGTATACACTTAGAAAATACTATATACCGCCTACGTATTGCTTCATTCCCAACAATTTCTATGGCATATTGTACCTCGATATGACTGTCTTTCCTCGTTTCTGCATTTACTGCCAGAAAGACAATTTTTACTTCCCCCACTTTATATAGTTAAGATTGTTTCGAAGTAAAATCTGAAGGTCCTGCCACGTTATTCATTATTGAGACGCTAAATAGAGATATGTTCTTTACACTTTTACTTTCAAAATTCGAACACAATGTTATACACTTTCCATAGGAACGGTACAAATATCCCCATTGGTCCGTCCAACGCTCCAATAATTACGTCGTGACAAAACCCATACCCATAGAGGAAACATTTTTTGTAAGGGTGCAGAAAGTAGTGTCGCTGGACGAATTCCCTTAACCGTTAATTTTTCTAAAAAAAAAAAAATCTTGATGGTTGTTGCTATCCAGTTTGGACCTTACGTTTCGGTATACCATGTAAGACGACGTCTTGTCCTTTATAAGTGGCTAGAAATCTGGGAATGGTGTGGCACTGTCGTTTCTCTCTAAACGCCTTCTCGCCCGTAAGGTCCCATAGGATCTTCTTAAGCGAGCGTGGTAGGGCGAGATAAGGCTTTTCCCGGGGTTTCCTAAGTGGCCGCGCGTGAGTCCTTACCCCATTTTCCTTCTCCACTTTTCCAACCTCTTCCTTCTCTCGTTTCGGGATCTCTGGTCGCGCGCCGCGTTCGTTCATTCCACCCTTTTCCTCCTTCCATCTTCGTATCCCAGGCCGGCATCAAGTACTCGGGACTATTTGCTTACCGAAGCTACCTTATATCTCTCGACCCGTTTTGAAACTCTCTTTTAAGTAGGGGGGAAGAAGCTATCTTTAATATAGCCACTGCCGTTTTGCCGGGGACCCTTGTTTATGACAAGCCAGATACGCGTCTACTATATTAAGCCTAACTTTATACGTAAGAGACTGAGGGGTAAGTAGGGTGTAGATTGACGTCACGGACTGCTCGCTTTATAAACTAATAAACTTGCCCAACTGAGATAAGAACACGCTTTAAGCGAGATGACACTCTTTTCGCGCGCGCTCGATCTTCTTATAAATACTTGCGGGCCTTTTCTCGGTGAACCGAGATTGAGTTAAGTTGCCTTCTTGAGTGGAATCCATTTAGTTCTTTAGAACGATACGTTATCACTGCTCTGACGTTCGCGAGTTAAGGCCCTAACCAATCAAAGGACTCTCTGTAACTTTATTATTAGGATTGAGGTTGCCAAGACGACGAGTAATTGAATCTAAATAACAATTTCATCAGACAGCGGCTTGGGTTAACTATATCTATTTCGTGAAAAAACCGCTTAGACCATTGAGCCAATAAAGTGTATGGCAGGTTGTTTTGGGAACCATCTTTTTTTTTAATTTCTTCAAATTCGATCAATGCGAAGTTTTCCACCATCTCCCACTTCTGCTCTTTCGCCATGATGAGGTTTTTCTGAAACTCCCTCATTTCCCAACTCTACACTCTCCTTCCTCATATTGACTAAAATGATATTATGGGTAGAGAGAAATAGTCTACTGCTCACGAACTATAAGACCATATCTTCCCTCGTGTCCAGGTCGCCCGGACAGTGTTATAAATGGAATGTATTCTATAACCACCAGCAAGATTTTGTCTTCTATATAGCTTCGTTCCCCATTTCTATAAAATGAGGTTTGGAAATTGCTCGTCATGGCGTATAAGGGAAACGTCTAGTTATATTTGTGAGGCCGCGAAGCGTGGATGATTCTACAGTAGCCCCTAGCTAACATGCATCCGAAGATAGACCCTAAACAGTAGCTTGTACATCGCAGTTTGTCGCACTTGGTCCGCCGTACACGAGTGAAGAAAATGAAATAAAGCGCCTCGTTAATCATTGGCAGTCTTCTCTCCCTGTCAAACACATTCTCGCCAGCTCTTCCAAAGAGTGAGAAGAGAGAGAGGGAGGGAGAGAGAG
The DNA here is from genome assembly GCF_054372755.1 of Phalangium opilio. Taxonomy (NCBI): domain Eukaryota; kingdom Metazoa; phylum Arthropoda; class Arachnida; order Opiliones; family Phalangiidae; genus Phalangium; species Phalangium opilio. The sequence continues at coordinate 1,013,998 of NW_028324155.1, forward strand.
AGAAGCCATTACTAACATATCCACTAGCACCCTTTAAACTATATAACCACCCGACTCTAATTTTAGACCATTCTTATACGACAAACCGAGACTACACAGCCATTGTAACTCTATTTATCGCTCCCTATATATAATTTTTTCTTTAGTTCATTGCGCAACATTTTTTTAAAGTTATTTTTATTTTTATTTCGTTTTTTCTGGGTCAACTGCCTGTTAAAGTTAGTGTAAGTTAGTGGAAGAAGAAGCCGTCGTCAAATTTTATTTCCAGTCTAACGTATTTACTCTTAATTAGACTGTCAAGACGGAATGTTGAGTTCCTTCACTAGTAAATGTGGATTACGCGATGTGGCGTTACGAAGTTATTTATCGCTTGTACTTGAGTCTTCAGATTTAAGCTGAACAATATAGAAATTGATTCATTTTGATTTAAACGAAAACGAATCTAGTTGCAAATACATCGTCAAAGAAGAATTCGGAATAGCTTTTAGTTTGGAGCTTCTAGGGCCCCTTCAGTAAACAAATTTAGTGCCTCCAAAACGACTCGAAAATTCGTTTTCTTCTATGGCATTTGGCAGCTGTAGAAAACTCAATTTTACTGAATAAACTAAAGACAGGCGAAATTAGTCTTACATGAAAAATAAACCCATAAATCCATATCGCGTGACTTGTCGGCGTTTAACCGCTTGTTAACGCCGTGCATATCTAACACCAACATACCGGCATATGATGCGACTTATTGGAATTTGCTCCCTAAACGTTAATAACTATGTAAAAAATACCCTAAGACTCGGCTTGTACACGTATTTCGTACGTAGAGTAAGTAATATCCGACCGATTCATTCATATTTAATAAATTTTTCCTCCCTAGAACGTGTGAAAAAGGTTTTTTTTTCTATGCCCTTTATGGGTCGAGAAACCCGGAGTTTTCTATTGGGAAAGGTATAGTATGGGGAAAAGGGGGATTTTTCTCTCCTTTTATAAACACAACATTGCATGCGTGATAACATGCACGCACGATCGTGCTCTCTTAGTACACTGTGATCGGACTTCTTAAACAGCTCTAGCAAACGTCGCTGCTACAAAACTTAACTGACAGTTAAGCCTTATTAAGCTACATTCTTTTCTCCTATTCCCTCCTCGTGTTATGATAATGGTTCTATACCCACTATTCCATCTACTCCCAACCCAGTCCTACCCCGCGTGGCTTAAGTGGGGATAAAATAATATCGCGTGAGACTTCTCTATGTGTACGTACATGAATCTATTCAATCATTCTTTAATCTTCAATTTAGGTTGTGTTGAAACCATTACTCGAAGTAAATCAGTTATTGCGCCAAAAGTATATGAGCAAGGTTTAATCCTGCTTTCGCGTTCAAACTTTCAGTAGTTAGTGAAGACGATCCAACTATGTTTAAAACTGGAAAAATAACACAAATGATTAACTTCACAGAAATAGGCTATGGTTCATGAGAGTCTCGATTTAATTCATGGTACATGACCTTTCGTTAGGGTTTTGGGAGGGGAAAATGGATTAATCTTTTACTAAATATTTTATCTAAGTATTACAAATTATTTCTTTAGTACCGACCGACCATGTTTCGTTTAGGATATGTAAACGAGGGATATAAAGTGTCTATACGCGTTTCTGCATAGTACTTACATTTGAGTTTAATTAATTTCGCGTTTGTAACCATTTTTTTTTTGTCGTCGTGTTCGGGCGGATTTTCAGGAATTTTTGGCACGCGGCTGCGAAATTTTTCTTACTCGCTTCACTTACTATCGAACGTCACGTGTTAACGTCAAAGTGTTCATTCAAACATTGGAGGAGGTTTAAACATGTAGGTCTACCAACTCTAGCTGCGGGAAAACTTAAGCATTTTCAACGTCAGCGCATTTTTGTCTCGGTTTCACGCTATACTTTACTTCTTCCGCCACGGCGCGACCCCAAGTCGGTTTCTCAATTCCAGCACTACCGTCAAAATGTCAATGTCAAATGTTGCGGTATTGCCGTGACACCACTTCCGCCGTTGACACATTTGGAAGCCCCCCCCTCTCTTCTCTTTTTTTTTCGTGTACTAAAACGAAGGGTTTTGTCAAAATCAAAGATCGTTGCGGGTTCTCTTTTAAGTATTGGAAAAGTTCCTCGTAATCGTTTTGCGCATAAGAAAATGGATATTAGCATGGAGGAATAAAACTTCTTGGATAAACCAGGAGTATAAATAATTCTAGCACTACTATCACTGTTCTGGATCTGTTATTAACCTGCTTCAACAAGATGTTTATTTATTCCTCTTAACTGTCACTAAATCTAGGCATTAATGTACAAAAGAAGTAAAGGATCTTATCCCCAGCGATTGGAACGTGTAGTACCATTACCCATACTCCATCACGCCTAGCTCTCCCTTTTAAATTTCAAATTTTCCTGTTCGTTCGACCGCCTTTTAAAAAATGTGTAAAGTCTTTGATGGAAAGCGATCTTTTTTCCCGTCCCAGGTCGCCCGTAAGTTTTTGATATAGAAAGAGCCGGAAAAGGCGCAAATTTTTCCGTATTATCAAATTATTTTCGCCATAAAAATCCACTAGTTTGCCGCCGTGCATCAGCTTTCGGCGATACGTGGTACGGTACGGTATTAGGCGTCCTTAATATATCAATCCGTGGTTGTAGAAGTACCCCTACTTATAAAGAAAAGTATATACGAGAATGGCAAAATTTCACTGCTACAGTCTGCATGGTAAAGCAAGGAGTGAAAGCCCTGGCGCTGATAACGAGGGTATAAAAGCTTGGCAGGCAAATGGCGAATTAATGGAAGGCGATAAACAGCGTCATCTGTTGAAGGAGTACGGGTATTCCGGGGTTGGATAGGAGCTGGGACACCAACCAGGGTGGGAGGCTAAATACCTGCCCGCTAGCTGCGTGCGTTGCGCTGTGAAAGTTCTTTAAAAACGTCCCTCGAGAATAATGCCGTCTAGGCAAAGACGCTAACAACCCGGTATCTCTTCTTCATCCCCATCAACCTACTATTTCTGTAAAAAGCTATTGCTGTATATTACCCTTACTTGTACAGCCCCTAAAATTAGGATACTACTCAAAGGCCCGCACCAACTTCGCGAAAATGGTCCGTGTGTGGAATGGGTCGGAAAACACTACACTGATAAAACTAAGAGCGGAGTTATTCTCCATAGTAAATCTCGAAAGAAGGAAAGTAGTACGGTTTAAGGTGACTCGACGCGTTGGGGTATGTTTTCCCCTGCAGGAATGATAAGCCGTTGAAGAAGGAAGCGCTTATTTTTATAAACAAGAGTACATTAAGCGTCGGCGACGTTGGTGAAGGAGGAGGTCTCTTCTTAACCTTCTTTTTTTTTTCATTGCCTTTTCTTTTTTGAGAATTTTGGCAATCTCGAGTAAAGACGCCGCGAAATTGGCTCTTTTTATTATATTCTCGTCTTTTTGGTCACTAAAGAGGAGAAGACCACCTCTCTTTCTCCCGTATCTCTCTTTTCCGAGCTAGCTTGACTCCCATCCAGGATGAGGCCTAGCTAAAGGACTCGATTAGCCGCTCTGTCAAGCTAAATTTTCTCCCTAATGTAAAAGTTAACTCCCAGAGCTATAGCTTTTATGAAACGTCGTTAGGCCCTGTCTACTTGAAAATAGTTTTCACTTGACGATATGAAAGTTGTTTTTATATTTTAATATATTTTTGTTTTCCCTGTTTTTCAATAGCTTCTATATATTCATATTAATACTGGAAAATATGAGGTTGTCTCGCGTTTAGACAGGGTTTTGTTTTTTATCTATCTATTTCTTTGTTTAGGGTTTTTAAATAACAAACTATACCGGCATCCGTTTTAATATAGTCTGTAAAATTTTACGTTTCAAGATGAGACTAAGGAAAAATAAAATAATAATAGATTAAACGATAACGTAATATAACAAGCCACGTCGTTTCTTATAGAGGATTTTATATGCAAAAGGATATGTATAAGAAATACACGCGATTTCTTATCCCTTTTTTCCTATCTATTTTACAGCGAGGAATTTAAAATTGCAAATAGGACTTTTGCACATTCCCCTTCCTCCCTCCCTCTCTCTCTCTCTCTCTCTCTCTCTCTCTCTCTCTCTCTCTCTCTCTCTCTCGCTTCAACCTCTCGAATATTTTTTTGTATGCATGTATGTAGGGAAAGAAAGATATTTCGTTCGTAGAGTTTCTTCCGGTTTCCTTTTTAGCATAAGTGCCAAAATTTATTTTTCCTTTTTTGGAATCAAATCTCAGTCTCCTCGAGTGTGGGAAAAAATAGTAGATAGGAGGATGGATGTATGCGTGTGTACGAGGAGAGAATACGGATAAGGAGTTCTAAGTTCTCAGGTGACGGTTTTCAATGTTTCACTTTTAAAAATATTTGCGTTTCTTTTTGTTCTAAATTCATGAAGGAAAAGTAACCCGAAAACACAAACTAAGACTAATTAATTAAAATAGTTTAAAATTTTAATTTACAATTGAAGTGGTTCATTTCAATTAGTTTCACTTTGGATTTATTTTTGGTCTAAATTTATGAAAGACACGTAACCCAAAAACCAAAACACAAAGATGTAGTTGAATTTACAATTGAAGTGATTCGTTCCAATTATTAATTTAAAATAGTTTAAAATCGGTGCCCATCAGAAATACAGGAAATAAAATTTCAGTTAGTATAAAATCTCTGATTGATATCCACCAGAACTTCCATGGACGACGCTTCTTATCGACACTGTCATCAACCTTTTTAAACCCGATTAGGGACCTAGTTTCCACTTCAGTCTCTCTAGAACCCCGAGTAAGAAACGTAACAGTAGTGTCAAAACAAACACAAGACTTATTTCACTTATTTTAACTAGCTCTGTTATACTTTTCTTGAGAGTTTCCTGCGAAAATCTTCTTTTGATTCTACATTAAACAATCGGGAAGACAATATAGAGAGAGAGAAAGCGTTTTTGATCGGCCAGGGGTATTTTGTCCCTGCCTTTTTTTTCTCTTTGGCGCGCGAGCTTAGAAAACAATGATGTAGTCGAATTTTTGGGGACCTAGAGAGTATCGTAACGAAATCAGGAGTTGACTCGAAAAGTAGGAGAAAGAGGGAGAGGAGAAAGAAAGAATCTATTTCGCCTCTGGATGTAATGAGCTACCAAACGGAGAAGCGAGTATCAAGCCCCCATTTTTTTTTTTTTTTTCAGTTCCTTTCTTTTTCCTTATAACGTAACAAAAAGCTTTAATGGCGACTGTACGATTCCTAGAGTGTAGAGAGAAAGAGAGAGGTTTTTTTCTTCAGGAAGAGAAGGGTGATACTTCTCCTCGTCGACCCTTCTTCCTCCCTTCCTCCCCCGGTCTCTTTCTTACTCTCATCCCAGGGCGAAAGAATAAATCTGGCGATCTATCAAGGCGATTTAGCCGTTAATGTCTCGGAGCCGAACCTAATGGTGCGAACGTGCTGTCTCAGCGAAGCCGAATTTAATACAGATTTTTCTCACCTTCCCTACACCCTCTCTCCCTTATTTCGCTATCTTAGTTTCCACTCTATCTATCGCTTCTCTCTCTTTCTTTCGGTACAGTTGTACGTTTATCTATAATCGGATTTTTAGAACCCGCATCTCCCATTGTAAATGTAATGTAGAGTCGAGTCGAGCCGTTTTCCGAATGAACGTTATAGTTTCCTTTTCAGTGTATATACTGTCCTTCTCTCGCAATCGGGAACATTTCATTGAATGTCTTCTATTTTTAGTAAGGCTTATTTCGATATAGACAGAGAAGTTTCTCTTTTGAAAGTTTTAAGTTTGAAACTCAATCGAATCGCTTAATTTGTTCCGATTTGAATATTGTGTTTTTTTCTTGGAAAGAAACTGGGATTACGAATAGCCAATAAAATTTGTCGATTTTAGTTTAGTTTGGGTGTAAACCTAGAATAGGAATCGTTGTTCTTTTAAATAATTAAGCGTGTATTGGTTGGAATATTTGACGAAACAAACCAATCTAGAAAAATATAATTTGAATAATTAGACACTTTTAAGTTTGAAACTCTTTACTTCATCCTTTCAGTAGGACTTTACTATGAGTGGAAGTTAAAACATTTTCAAATTCTCTCATAGATAAATCAAAAAGGTTTGTTTTGTTTTAGCTTTAACTAAAGTTATCTGTAATAATTGAACAAAAAATCTAAAAGGTTTCAGTCGTGAGATAAATATTTAATAAGTAAATATTGCTAACACAAGTCCCCCTTCCCCCCTCTTGAGAAGAGGCTAAATCAAATGAATGTACGTCACGCTATCAATATTATCATTTAAGTACCTTCTGTTTAAAACGCGTATACTATTTACAATCAATTTTTCCATCGCGTAAATAAATATTCAAATTTCCTTATCCCAAAGGAGATATTTTCTTTATATTTTGATGGTATAAACGCACGACAAAATATTTTCTTTTCGCTTCCCGGAATATAACGCCGCTCGCTATAATAGTAGCATAAGATATGTTCCATAAGTATGACCCTTCCTATACGCCGTAATGCTAGAGACTTACTGTAAGTTAGCTAGTTTGAGAACGACAAGCGAGAATTGACTATTCCTATTATGTCTGTACTAAGCCATTGACAGCGCCTCACCAGGCGTCGCTTTACCTCGAATCTATGACCTACGTCACTTCATGACAAGCTCCAGTTTGAAACCAGTGACAAACTTATGGAACATATCTTATGAACTTATGAATGTAGTAATAGTAATAATAATAAAAAAAGAGCTAGCGTCGAGTATCAGTACTAAAAAAATAACCCTTCCTCTTTATTTTTGTCGAGTCGCTCCCCTTAACCCTTTTTTGTTCCTTTCTTTCCTCAGAGACTATTTAACTTTTTCCTTATATATCCTCGACAAAATAAAGAGAAGTGATATCGCGATTTTCCAATTGCCAACTCTATTTTCTTACACGCGAGAAAGAAGAGGTCCATGAGGAGAAACAGTTTCGTTTCGTAGGCTCGTATACACCCCTGAACAAAAAAGGAACCATTTTTAGACGAAGGATAAGGAGGGGGGTCACAAAAATGGTCTATTGGGAGCTATAGCGATCTAAAACTCTAAAAGAAAAAGAGTTGGGAGAGAAGGTTGCTTGCTTCTCTTCCTCCTATAAGTTGTGAAATACAACAGCCAACGAAACTCTTTGGGCTTACATGCAAACTAGATTAGAAAAGTTTGCTAGAAGGGGAAGCGAATTGTTCCCTCCCCCTCCTTCTCGAAATGTTTTGAAACAAAAGTATACTTCGATTTTTTTCAATGTACAGGGTGTGAAATATTTTCAATTCAAAATATTTCAATCATTGAAGGTTTAGGTATAACGTTTAAGTTTGATTTGTTTGAAATGGTGAGAATTATGAAATCATAAAATTACAATATGGGTATTGCAGGGTATTTCAACTTCCGAGTATTTGTTACACCCTGTATATATTTATTGATGTTACCAGGACGAAACAATTCCGCGAAGAAGCGCTATGGAAGAAGACAACGATTTGCCAATTTTTCCTTATACGTCGATCGGTTCTAGCTGCTAGCTGTGTCGGGGATTTTTTAAGAAAAAGTTTTTCTTTGTCGCAATCTTTGTAGGCCCCTATTTAAGCTTGGCAATTTCTATCGACGATAAGAGAAAATGGGGGTTATCAGTTCCCTAGATTGATCTATGGAAGAGCGTAACATTTCACGGGGACTATACTGTATTGCATCCCCTTTTCTGATCTATATTCCCAAGCCTCATTTATATAACTGCCCTCCATGTAAGCTATATATATATATATACACCCACCCCTGTACAGTATTTGGCTATGCCAATAAATAATTCTATACGTTTTGCCTGCAAAAGGGAGCGACACTAAAGATCACCCTTCTTTCCTTTTCTCTCATGCATTATTTTGCTAACGTTTATTTAAAAAGTTTACTATATGCGCAATTGAGGATTTGAATAATAGACGAGATGTTTCACGGCAAACTTAGGATTTAGTTAGGGGAAAAGATAAGTTGACAATCAGTACCAGTTAAGCCTAATTTGATTGCACCTCTAGTCTATCCAAAGCCCTACATTTCTTCTATTCTTTAACATTTTTAGCGTGCACATAGTGTGTGGAATCCTCTTTTTCCTGTCTAATTGAATTCGCTGTAGTAGACTGACAAACTTTATGCAGGGTCCCTCAGTTTGCCCGTTTTCTCGGTCCTGAGCTTACGCGAATGACACAGTTCATCTCCTTTGAATACCGACGAATCGCTACACTTTCTAAAGCTCTCTTTTTTACCAACGTCCGTTACTTTCCATCCCTCGCGAGCCATCCCCTTTTTTTCATCCCTTGGAATCTTCCACCATAAATTCCCTCATTTCACTCCTATAAAAAAATCCCTCACTTCCTCTGTGGCAATATAGGCAGCGAAACGTTTGCGGAAGGCTTTTTTCGACGACTTTTCTCCCTTCCGCCCCCTCACCATTTCTGTCTATACTTCCTAGTATGGACGAAAGAGGGACTGTATTCAGAACTGGCTTTTAGCAATCACGGCCACTCAATCCAATGCCAAATTCGCAAGTCCCTCTCGCAATGATTTTTTTCCTCTCTCTCTCTTTCTCTCTCTGGGTCTCTACTTTTCCTCACTCTTCTTTCTCTCCTCTTCCCTCTCTCACTCTCTTGTACAAAACGATTCAGGGGCTCGAGTTGGCCAAGTTGAGAGTGGTTTTATTTTTTAACCTTTCTGGTATTTTTTATTCGTCGTTATACTACCCTATACTTCGCACAAAATAACTTGTGGATGCTTTATATTAGGTTCTTAAAATTGTCAGTCACACGGAGAGGGTCCGACAATATCTAAGACTGGTCTAAAGTTTTTAAGATTTTCCCCTAGATAGGTGCTTCACCCCGGACGCCGGTGTACAGCAGTTGGAACATTTCATCAGGGGTTTTTTGTATAACCGATAGTTTATTTTTACTTAGCCCATTATCATGGGACCGACTAATCTGCTGAATGTCTGAACGTCTGAACTGCTGAAAATAGTAGAATTCCTACTATAAAATTCTCCCATCCTACCAAACCGTAAACTGTCTGAACCTTTTTGACTATTTTGCTGAAATGCCGAATTCTGAACACTGAACATTGAAATAAAAGTAAGGGACCGTCTGAACCTTTTTGACTATTTTGCTGAAATGCTGAACTCTGAACCGTGAACTTTGAAATTAATGTAAGATAGAGACCGTCTGAACTTTTTTGACTATTTTGCTGAAATGCTGAATTCTGAACCGCTAACTTTGAAATTAATGTAAGACAGAGACCGTCTGAACTTTTTTGACTATTTTGCTGAAATGCTGAATTCTGAACCGTGAATTTTGAAATTAATGTAAGATAGAGACCGTCTGAACTTTTTTGACTATTTTGCTGAAATGCCGAAATCTGAACCGAAATTAATGTAAGATAGAGACCGTCTGAACTTTTTTGACTATTTTGCTGAAATGCCGAAATCTGAACCGAAATTAATGTAAGATAGAGACCGTCTGAACTTTTTTGACTATTTTGCTGAAATGCCGAATTCTGAACCGAAATTAATGTAAGATAGAGACCGTCTGAACTTTTTTGACTATTTTGCTGAAATGCCGAATTCTGAACCGAAATTAATGTAAGATAGAGACCGTCTGAACTTTTTTGACTATTTTGCTGAAATGCCGAATTCTGAACCGAAATTAATGTAAGATAGAGACCGTCTGAACTTTTTTGACTATTTTGCTGAAATGCTAAATTCTGAACAGTGAATTTTGAAATTAATGTAAGATAGAGACCGTCTGAATTTTTTTGACTATTTTGCTGAAATGCTGAATTCTGAACCGTGAATTTTGAAATTAATGTAAGATAGAGACCGTCTGAACTTTTTTGACTATTTTGCTGAAATGCTGAATTCTGAACCGTGAATTTTGAAATTAATGTAAGATAGAGACCGTCTGAACTTTTTTGACTATTTTGCTGAAATGCCGAATTCTGAACCGAAATTAATGTAAGATAGAGACCGTCTGAACTTTTTTGACTATTTTGCTGAAATGCCGAATTCTGAACCGAAATTAATGTAAGATAGAGACCGTCTGAACTTTTTTGACTATTTTGCTGAAATGCTGAATTCTGAACCGTGAATTTTGAAATTAATGTAAGATAGAGACCGTCTGAACTTTTTTGACTATTTTGCTGAAATGCCGAATTCTGAACCGAAATTAATGTAAGATAGAGACCGTCTGAACTTTTTTGACTATTTTGCTGAAATGCCGAATTCTGAACCGAAATTAATGTAAGATAGAGACCGTCTGAACTTTTTTGACTATTTTGCTGAAATGCCGAATTCTGAACCGAAATTAATGTAAGATAGAGACCGTCTGAACTTTTTTGACTATTTTGCTGAAATGCCGAATTCTGAACCGAAATTAATGTAAGATAGAGACCGTCTGAACTTTTTTGACTATTTTGCTGAAATGCCGAATTCTGAACCGAAATTAATGTAAGATAGAGACCGTCTGAACTTTTTTGACTATTTTGCTGAAATGCTAAATTCTGAACAGTGAATTTTGAAATTAATGTAAGATAGAGACCGTCTGAACTTTTTTGACTATTTTGCTGAAATGCTGAATTCTGAACCGTGAATTTTGAAATTAATGTAAGATAGAGACCGTCTGAACTTTTTTGACTATTTTGCTGAAATGCTTAATTCTGAACCGTGAATTTTGAAATTAATGTAAGATAGAGACCGTCTGAACTTTTTTGACTATTTTGCTGAAATGCCGAATTCTGAACCGAAATTAATGTAAGATAGAGACCGTCTGAACTTTTTTGACTATTTTGCTGAAATGCCGAATTCTGAACCGAAATTAATGTAAGATAGAGACCGTCTGAACTTTTTTGACTATTTTGCTGAAATGCTGAATTCTGAACCGTGAATTTTGAAATTAATGTAAGATAGAGACCGTCTGAACTTTTTTGACTATTTTGCTGAAATGCCGAATTCTGAACCGAAATTAATGTAAGATAGAGACCGTCTGAACTTTTTTGACTATTTTGCTGAAATGCCGAATTCTGAACCGAAATTAATGTAAGATAGAGACCGTCTGAACTTTTTTGACTATTTTGCTGAAATGCCGAATTCTGAACCGAAATTAATGTAAGATAGAGACCGTCTGAACTTTTTTGACTATTTAGCTGAAATGCCGAAATCTGAACCGAAATTAATGTAAGATAGAGACCGTCTGAACGTTTTTGACTATTTTGCTGAAATGCCGAATTCTGAACCGAAATTAATGTAAGATAGAGACCGTATGAACTTTTTTGACTATTTTGCTGAAATGCCGAATTCTGAACCGAAATTAATGTTAGATAGAGACCGTCTGAACTTTTTTGACTATTTTGCTGAAATGCTGAATTCTGAACCGTGAATTTTGAAATTAATGTAAGATAGAGACCGTCTGAACTTTTTTGACTATTTTGCTGAAATGCCGAATTCTGAACCGTAAATTTTGAAATTAATGTAAGATAGAGACCGTCTGAACTTTTTTGACTATTTTGCTGAAATGCCGAATTCTGAACCGAAATTAATGTAAGATAGAGACCGTCTGAACTTTTTTGACTATTTAGCTGAAATGCCGAAATCTGAACCGAAATTAATGTAAGATAGAGACCGTCTGAACGTTTTTGACTATTTTGCTGAAATGCCGAATTCTGAACCGAAATTAATGTAAGATAGAGACCGTATGAACTTTTTTGACTATTTTGCTGAAATGCCGAATTCTGAACCGAAATTAATGTTAGATAGAGACCGTCTGAACTTTTTTGACTATTTTGCTGAAATGCTGAATTCTGAACCGTGAATTTTGAAATTAATGTAAGATAGAGACCGTCTGAACTTTTTTGACTATTTTGCTGAAATGCTGAATTCTGAACCGTGAAATTTGAAATTAATGTAAGATAGAGACCGTCTGAACTTTTTTGACTATTTTGCTGAAATGCCGAATTCTGAACCGAAATTAATGTATGATAGAGACCGTCTGAACTTTTTTGACTATTTTGCTGAAATGCTGAATTCTGAACCGTGAATTTTGAAATTAATGTAAGATAGAGACCGTCTGAACTTTTTTGACTATTTTGCTGAAATGCTGAATTCTGAACCGTGAAATTTGAAATTAATGTAAGATAGAGACCGTCTGAACTTTTTTGACTATTTTGCTGAAATGCCGAATTCTGAACCGAAATTAATGTATGATAGAGACCGTCTGAACTTTTTTGACTATTTTGCTGAAATGCCGAATTCTGAACCGAAATTAATGTTAGATAGAGACCGTCTTAACTTTTTGACTATTTTGCTGAAATGCTGAATTCTGAACCGTGAATTTTGAAATTAATGTAAGATAGAGACCGTCTGAACCCTTTTGACTATTTTGCTGAAATGCCGAATTCTGAACCGAAATTAATGTATGATAGAGACCGTCTGAACTTTTTTGACTATTTTGCTGAAATGCTGAATTCTGAACCGTGAATTTTGAAATTAATGTAAGATAGAGACCGTCTGAACTTTTTTGACTATTTTGCTGAAATGCTGAATTCTGAACCGTGAATTTTGAAATTAATGTAAGATAGAGACCGTCTGAACTTTTTTGACTATTTTGCTGAAATGCCGAATTCTGAACCAAAATTAATGTAAGATAAAGACCCTCTGAACTTTTTTGACTATTTTGCTGAAATGCCGAATTCTGAACCGAAATTAATGTAAGATAGAGACCGTCTGAACTTTTTTGACTATTTTGCTGAAATGCCGAATTCTGAACCGAAATTAATGTAAGATAGAGACCGTCTGAACTTTTTTGACTATTTTGCTGAAATGCCGAATTCTGAACCGAAATTAATGTTAGATAGAGCAAAATAGTCAAAAAAGTTCAGACGGTCCCTATCTTACATTAATTTCGGTTCAGAATTCGGCATTTCAGCAAAATAGTCAAAAAAGTTCAGACGGTCTCTATCTTAGATTAATTTCGGTTCAGAATTCGGCATTTCAGCAAAATAGTCAAAAAAGTTCAGACGGTCTCTATCTTACATTAATTTCGGTTCAGAATTCGGCATTTCAGCAAAATAGTCAAAAAAGTTCAGACTATCTCTATCTTACATTAATTTCGGTTCAGAATTCGGCATTTCAGCAAAATAGTCAAAAAAGTTCAGACGGTCTCTATCTTACATTAATTTCAAAATTCACGGTTCAGAATTCAGCATTTCAGCAAAATAGTCAAAAAGTTCAGACGGTCTCTATCTTACATTAATTTCAAAATTCACGGTTCAGAATTCAGCATTTCAGCAAAATAGTCAAAAAAGTTCAGACGGTCTCTATCTAACATTAATTTCGGTTCAGAATTCGGCATTTCAGTAAAATAGTCATAAAAGTTCAGACGGTCTCTATCTTACATTAATTTCGGTTCAGAATTCGGCATTTCAGCAAAATAGTCAAAAAAGTTCAGACGGTCTCTATCTTACATTAATTTCAAAATTCACGGTTCAGAATTCAGCATTTCAGCAAAATAGTCAAAAAAAGTTCAGACGGTCTCTATCTTACATTAATTTCAAAATTCACGGTTCAGAATTCAGCATTTCAGCAAAATAGTCAAAAAAGTTCAGACGGTCTCTATCTTACATTAATTTCGGTTCAGAATTCGGCATTTCAGCAAAATAGTCAAAAAAGTTCAGACGGTCTCTATCTTACATTAATTTCGGTTCAGAATTCGGCATTTCAGCAAAATAGTCAAAAAAGTTCAGACGGTCTCTATCTTACATTAATTTCGGTTCAGAATTCGGCATTTCAGCAAAATAGTCAAAAATGTTCAGACGGTCTCTATCTTACATTAATTTCGGTTCAGAATTCAGCATTTCAGCAAAATAGTCAAAAAAGTTCAGACGGTCTCTATCTAACATTAATTTCGGTTCAGAATTCGGCATTTCAGCAAAATAGTCAAAAAAGTTCAGACGGTCTCTATCTAACATTAATTTCGGTTCAGAATTCGGCATTTCAGCAAAATAGTCAAAAAAGTTCAGACGGTCTCTATCTTACATTAATTTCGGTTCAGAATTCGGCATTTCAGCAAAATAGTCAAAAAAGTTCAGACGGTCTCTATCTTACATTAATTTCGGTTCAGAATTCGGCATTTCAGCAAAATAGTCAAAAAAGTTCAGACGGTCTCTATCTTACATTAATTTCGGTTCAGAATTCGGCATTTCAGCAAAATAGTCAAAAAAGTTCAGACGGTCTCTATCTTACATTTATTTCGGTTCAGAATTCGGCATTTCAGCAAAATAGTCAAAAAAGTTCAGACGGTCTCTATCTTACATTAATTTCAAAATTTACGGTTCAGAATTCGGCATTTCAGCAAAATAGTCAAAAAAGTTCAGACGGTCTCTATCTTACATTAATTTCGGTTCAGAATTCGGCATTTCAGCAAAATAGTCAAAAGGGTTCAGACGGTCTCTATCTTACATTAATTTCAAAATTCACGGTTCAGAATTCAGCATTTCAGCAAAATAGTCAAAAAGTTAAGACGGTCTCTATCTAACATTAATTTCGGTTCAGAATTCGGCATTTCAGCAAAATAGTCAAAAAAGTTCAGACGGTCTCTATCTTACATTAATTTCAAAATTCACGGTTCAGAATTCAGCATTTCAGCAAAATAGTCAAAAAAAGTTCAGACGGTCTCTATCTTACATTAATTTCAAAATTCACGGTTCAGAATTCAGCATTTCAGCAAAATAGTCAAAAAAGTTCAGACGGTCTCTATCTTACATTAATTTCGGTTCAGAATTCGGCATTTCAGCAAAATAGTCAAAAAAGTTCAGACGGTCTCTATCTTACATTAATTTCGGTTCAGAATTCGGCATTTCAGCAAAATAGTCAAAAAAGTTCAGACGGTCTCTATCTTACATTAATTTCGGTTCAGAATTCGGCATTTCAGCAAAATAGTCAAAAATGTTCAGACGGTCTCTATCTTACATTAATTTCGGTTCAGAATTCAGCATTTCAGCAAAATAGTCAAAAAAGTTCAGACGGTCTCTATCTAACATTAATTTCGGTTCAGAATTCGGCATTTCAGCAAAATAGTCAAAAAAGTTCAGACGGTCTCTATCTAACATTAATTTCGGTTCAGAATTCGGCATTTCAGCAAAATAGTCAAAAAAGTTCAGACGGTCTCTATCTTACATTAATTTCGGTTCAGAATTCGGCATTTCAGCAAAATAGTCAAAAAAGTTCAGACGGTCTCTATCTTACATTAATTTCGGTTCAGAATTCGGCATTTCAGCAAAATAGTCAAAAAAGTTCAGACGGTCTCTATCTTACATTAATTTCGGTTCAGAATTCGGCATTTCAGCAAAATAGTCAAAAAAGTTCAGACGGTCTCTATCTTACATTTATTTCGGTTCAGAATTCGGCATTTCAGCAAAATAGTCAAAAAAGTTCAGACGGTCTCTATCTTACATTAATTTCGGTTCAGAATTCGGCATTTCAGCAAAATAGTCAAAAAAGTTCAGACGGTCTCTATCTTACATTAATTTCAAAATTTACGGTTCAGAATTCGGCATTTCAGCAAAATAGTCAAAAAAGTTCAGACGGTCTCTATCTTACATTAATTTCAAAATTCACGGTTCAGAATTCAGCATTTCAGCAAAATAGTCAAAAAAGTTCAGACGGTCTCTATCTAACATTAATTTCGGTTCAGAATTCGGCATTTCAGCAAAATAGTCAAAAAAGTTCATACGGTCTCTATCTTACATTAATTTCGGTTCAGAATTCGGCATTTCAGCAAAATAGTCAAAAACGTTCAGACGGTCTCTATCTTACATTAATTTCGGTTCAGATTTCGGCATTTCAGCTAAATAGTCAAAAAAGTTCAGACGGTCTCTATCTTACATTAATTTCGGTTCAGAATTCGGCATTTCAGCAAAATAGTCAAAAAAGTTCAGACGGTCTCTATCTTACATTAATTTCGGTTCAGAATTCGGCATTTCAGCAAAATAGTCAAAAAAGTTCAGACGGTCTCTATCTTACATTAATTTCAAAATTCACGGTTCAGAATTCAGCATTTCAGCAAAATAGTCAAAAAAAATCAGACGGTCTCTATCTTACATTAATTTCAAAATTCACGGTTCAGAATTCAGCATTTCAGCAAAATAGTCAAAAAAGTTCAGACGGTCTCTATCTTACATTAATTTCGGTTCAGAATTCGGCATTTCAGCAAAATAGTCAAAAAAGTTCAGACGGTCTCTATCTTACATTAATTTCAAAATTTACGGTTCAGAATTCGGCATTTCAGCAAAATAGTCAAAAATGTTCAGACGGTCTCTATCTTACATTAATTTCGGTTCAGAATTCAGCATTTCAGCAAAATAGTCAAAAAAGTTCAGACGGTCTCTATCTAACATTAATTTCGGTTCAGAATTCGGCATTTCAGCAAAATAGTCAAAAAAGTTCAGACGGTCTCTATCTTACATTAATTTCGGTTCAGAATTCGGCATTTCAGCAAAATAGTCAAAAAAGTTCAGACGGTCTCTATCTTACATTAATTTCGGTTCAGAATTCGGCATTTCAGCAAAATAGTCAAAAAAGTTCAGACGGTCTCTATCTTACATTAATTTCGGTTCAGAATTCGGCATATCAGCAAAATAGTCAAAAAAGTTCAGACGGTCTCTATCTTACATTAATTTCGGTTCAGAATTCGGCATTTCAGCAAAATAGTCAAAAAAGTTCAGACGGTCTCTATCTTACATTAATTTCAAAATTTACGGTTCAGAATTCGGCATTTCAGCAAAATAGTCAAAAAAGTTCAGACGGTCTCTATCTTACATTAATTTCAAAATTCACGGTTCAGAATTCAGCATTTCAGCAAAATAGTCCAAAAAGTTCAGACGGTCTCTATCTTACATTAATTTCGGTTCAGAATTCGGCATTTCAGCAAAATAGTCAAAAAGGTTCAGACGGTCTCTTACTTTTATTTCAATGTTCAGTGTTCAGAATTCGGCATTTCAGCAAAATAGTCAAAAATGTTCAGACAGTTTACGGTTTGGGAGGATGGGAGAATTTTATAGTAGGAATTCTACTATTTTCAGCAGTTCAGACGTTCAGACATTCAGCAGATTAGTCGATCCCCATTATCATTGTAATTTTCTATGACTGTTGGGATTACCTCAAAGCGACAATGACTTATCTGTTTAGTTTTCCTTCTCTAAACATCTTAGGGTAAATTTTTGATGACATTTTATATTATAGATTTCAGCCAAGGTTTAGGTGCATAGCTCTCTTTACATCTTTGCACTCGTGTCGAGGCTCAGAGTGGAGTGGCGCAAAGCCTATAGGTATAAAAAAAGACTTTTGGCAATTAGGCACGTCTGAGTTGCTTCTCTAATTAGGGCGGTTTTCAACTCCTATTTATAGTTTGACGGGGAATTCTAGTTATTTTTATAAGTCGCGCGGTAAGTCTAATTTGTATTCCGAGATAGTCCGAAACCTCAAAATCGTCGAATCTGCTACCGCAGAAAGAAAATATAAAAGAGTATTTGTGTTTTGTTTCAACCGGAGATTAGTTTCGAACTAATCAAGATGTTCTTTAGCTTTATTATCGTGGAAATAGTTTCTCGAAAAAGAGTACAGAGTATTATCGTGGAAATAGTTTCTCGAAAAAGAGTACAGAGGCAAAAAGGAAAGTTTCTAGTTATAAATCCGTCAGAAAAGTTTATTCGTTGGCTCTAAATGTATTTCCGCGACGAACCCGGGCCTTATTACTACTCTAGTGGATCGACCTCTTTTTCTCTAAGGCTGCGACCGTGAATCGCATAAAGCATTTTTGCTCGCGCCCTGGAAATATACGAGCAGCGCGTGTCGTTTCCCACACCCCTTTACCCTCATTCTTTTCCCCCAAAATGTAAATTGAATGCTACGCGACCCCTGGCGAGTGAGCCCCAAAGAGTCGAGTGAAATAGAAATCTAGGAGAAAGCTCTTAAATGTTTCAAAGGCTTCGGGGACGGGTTTAGAGGGTAGGTGGACCCTTATTACGAATTTTCGTAGGGACACGTCATTTTCACAATTTATTGCTGGCACACTCGCTTTATGGCTTAAATTAATATACATTTTTTTGTTCCATACATGGTCCGGCTAGTTTCAAGAATGGAGATTTTATATATTCGTGGATAGGATAGGTTAGGTAGTGAGGCTGTCCTTCCCTAACACGTTGTATGCATTAAGTTCAGTCTGAAATCGGAGTTAGTGGGCTTTTTCTACTGTAATTTGAATACCGCCTTTGACAAAACTAACATATCCAAAAATATTTGAAAGTCAGAGGCTTGAAATGAGCTAGGGAATATTTTCCATGAAACTCACGTTCTTGCGCCCTAAATTTTACATTAGAAACCAAACGACGCACGCTCGTAGTGTATGTCCAAAACCCATCAATGGAAATGTCTGTTCTCGCGATAGCGATAGTAAAATCGCTTAGTATTAATAGAACGTCTTTAAAACAAAAAGACGTCTAGATTTATTCCACTCCCCGTGAACGACGTTCATTTTCTTAAAATTGAACCATCGTCAAATTTAATAATTTATACTTAAGGAAGGGGGGCGGCCTTATCGTTCGTCGAGGGCGGTAGGTGGGCGACCTCCCCGATAAATTTCAATGAAATAACTCGGTTGAAATGGTCTTCATCACCATTTTCCCATGCCCGCGAGGAAAGGAACCGCCGTTGTTAAGAGTTTTGGAAGGTTAAATTAGACGTAATTTAAATATGAAGGTCGAGCCGCGCGCGCTGTTGTTTTAGAACTCAACCATAATGGGGGCACGTACGGTTTTAGATAATAAAAGCGTAAAGAGGAAAGAAAATCTATTCGGAAAAGTTGAATGGAGTGCGAGGCTACAATGGGGTTATATCAAGTAACCCCGTTACCCTTAGGGGGCGCCTTCCCCGTTTGTTTCTTCATTCAACTACAGTTCGCGAACGGATCCATCGGACTTTGGCGGTGTGGGCTCCCTAATAATCATTACGCGCGAATCCCGTTGCGCAATCTCTCGTCGTCCTATAAGAGAGATTATTCCTAGAGTATGAAAAGTTAGTGCCAAGGCCCGGCCACGCTACCGTTTCTCTGTAAAAGAGGAAAGAACGAAGTGGGATGAAGGAAGCCTGGATAGTTCGAGTTAAAGGGGGTGGAAGGGCCTAACGAGGCTCTTCCAACGAACGATGAAGCGGATTTGGGTTTAATGTCTCCTGATGCAAATGAAGCGTACAGCTGGCGCGCAATTTTCTTCCAACGCGGGAAATTTTTTCGCGTCTTCTTCTTTGGACCGTAATATGTCTTTTAGCCTAAACCTTCCTTTAAGTTTAGTCTTTTTTTTACTCTCTCTCATAATATCAGAGCTAAACCCTTACGAGGAGCCTTCTGGCTAAAAAACTAAGGCTAGGATAGGGTAGTTTTAAATTTTATTTTAGGAAAATTTAGTTTAAAACCGCTGAGAAAAAGCTTTAGCTAACAGGGAACCGGTATTGTAATTTTTCTTTGTTATGCCCCTCCATATACCTTTCCTCTGGTTTTTAAAGCTGCACAGCTCGGCTAATTTTTTTTTTGAGGGAATTTATATTATAAAGTGAACTGGGCAGCAACTAGAAGATTTCGGTGCTTAATTTTAATTGGTTTACTTTTTGGGCTGGCTTTATGACATTAATGAAAATTAGTTTTTAGCCAAAATGGAAAACTGAATTTTAAGCATTCATTATGTATGAAACACGCGGGGCTTAAGTTCAAGAGAAACAGAAACCACTTCTCAATTGATATAAAGAAACCTTGCTTTCAAATAAGTAAATACTGGGTACTTGAATATACGCCGGACGTACGTTGTCAAATACAGTTTCAACAGCAACTCGCTTGGGTTTTTTTTCTTATTATAACCTATAGATCTATATATTTTATTGAAGAAACCGAATCTATAAGCGCGAGTACTCTGAGAGAGACTTTTTTTTATTTCACTCTTTTTCATTTTTTCTTCTTCTCCCTCTTCTTTCCCTCTGCATGCTCTGGGCGAAAAAGTCATTTTTAGGTTTTTGGCGTTTGTTGACAGTCCGAACACTATGCTGGGCTTGACACGTGAAACGTGTTCGAACGCCCCGTCACGTGAGCTTCCTAGTTAGAACTTGGAGAGTCGGTCGGGCCTTGGCTCCCTCCAGGGCAAAGATATATAGGAAATTTATCCCACGCGCAGCTAGGAACGCGTTATTCTCTCCGGTTCCTTTCCAAAACAGATCACATTTTTTTCTTTATGCTCTCGCTCACTCTCTCTCTCGTTTTACTCCTCTATCCTCTCCTTCTTTACTTCTATTTCTCCTACCTATTGGAAATGCCCTCTCGCCAAAAAATGAATATAAATGCGAAGAGAAAATTGACGGCTAAATTCTCTTTCTACTTTAGTTTTGCTCAAGGCTGTCTTGATCTTGGCGAGTATTATTTCCGAAATGCCTAACACCCTACTTTCTTTTTCCGTCTTTTTGCATAAAAGAGGTTTTTTTTTTATATCGTAACTACTTATTTAAAAGAAGCAAGGTAAAGTGAAGAAGAAAGAAAGGCTTCGATTTGGAAGTAATTTGCGAAGATCAATTCAAATACTTCTTTGGGGAGTGTTTCAACGATTATTATTCGGTATTATTACATCACTTAAACAGTAAACATCGCCATTTACAAAAGACTATAGTAGTGAGGACTATACAGTTAGAAAGAAATTCAAAATGGCTGCCAGAGCTGACTGATATTTGGTGTAGATGGATTGGGCATCTTGAATTTTTGACTATCTGTATAGTTATCACTACTGACTATCTAGATATAATAATTATTCCTTACACATTTTCTCTCGGCGTTTCAATCCATTATTATTGTATTTATCGCAATATTTTTTCCCCCTTAATTTCTTGTCGAAAAAAGTATCTATTTTATTACATTTTACCTACTTGATACCATAAGTATAGTTTTGTGTCGCGCTATTGACATTGTGGAAAGTGTAGGAAGACGTTTAAAGCCCCCTAACCGCGAATCGAGGTTTTTTTGTGTCATTTTATCTGTGAATTCTTCCACCTGCGATTTTTTTTTTCTTTCACTCCTGTCTCTACCTTAATCCCCCCTCCATCCATACCTTTTCTTTCTTGAAGTAAGGTGTAAAAGGTTTTTTATATCGTTGTTGAAGAGAAGAGCTTTCAACATCGATACTTATACAGTTACGGAAGTCTTTTAGTAATACGTATAAATAAATAAATCCTACTTGAAATTTTGTCCCCGTAATATTAAAAAAAAAAATTGAAATATAAAAGCCCTTATAGATCTTAAACATTTAGGTATATAAAAAAATCCCTAAATCAAAATTTGAGTCTTAGAAAGCATCTTGACAGGCGCCAGTAAACTTTTTAGGCTCACGCAAATTCTTTATTATTAATTTGGTTGCTGTATCAACGCAATGTTTGAGTAAAAAAAATAAATAAATAGAATTTAGTATTGAAGCAAACTTGGGAAAGGCAGGAAGCGTTTTAACACAATTACGGATTTAGCATTTCCAATGATTCCCTTTAATTAATTCTGAATGGCGGGAGCTTAATAATTGATTTTGGTTAGATAGGAGGGATGGAGAAGGGGAAGCTGGAGAGAGAGATGAGCGAGTCGGAAGCTCGAGAGCTGGCGAGAGAGAGGAGAAAAGCGATGGGATGATGGGGAGGGGAAGAGAAACGATGCTTTTCTAGGGAAGTAAATAATTAAACACGCGGCGGGCAAGATCTTATACCATAGTTTAAATCATTGGCTTTTACATGTAATATTCATGAGGCTCTTTCTACGCGCTTTAAGCCATTCTCCTCGCGCTCCGTTGCTCCCCGATCCCAAGCTCAATAATCCTCACGAATGCGTTAAAATATTCGTGGAATAAATATTTACTTATACTTTTAAAATATTCCGAAGCTTAATATTTTATATCGTATCACTTCTCTTCCCTCCTGAACTTAAAATAAAAATCCTTATATAAGAAAAAATAAATGTAAATAGACTAGGGAATCATCCTAAACGGTTTTATTTTCAAAATCTAGTATAAAAGACAGAGTAGTATTTTTTTTATCTTGGCTGCTCTGCTCTCTCAACGTTTTCCTTTGGGTATAATCTTTGTTTACTTCCTCGATGTACATTATATATTGCTTATTCTTCAAAAATGATGTGTTTTTTTTCTTCTTCTTATTGTTGGTATTTTTAATACAACGCTGATATTCTATCTACTTTTTAGCTGGAGGTTGAGTTTCTAAGAAGAATTTTAAGGTTTTTGAAACAAAAGGGAATGGTGTATTTATATGTTTCACAGATAGAATCGTAAATATTGGCTTCCCTTTTAGAAATCTGTGATATTTTTTTATCTCTGTTACTTAGTTCAGCTCAGTTCAGATAAGCTCCAATACGAAAAGAGCGCGGATGAATTAATGAAGGACTTTACTAATTACGAACCTTATTATGAGTTGCTTTTGGGGGGAATGTCACGTGACCTTTGAACTACAGACGCCTAACCTTTAACCTGCGCTTGCTGTCGTACGAAACCCAAGAAAACTACAGCCTGCCTGTAGGGTAAAGAATGTAAAAAGAAAAAAAAAGAAAACGTGGAAAAACGGTTTATGCAAAATTATAGCTCACGTCCCCTTTAAGGATTGGTACAGAACCATCAGCGACGGTATATGAAATTTCGTTTAAGCAGAGCTGGCTGGGGCGCGCGTGTGCGGCCCTCTGTCGTTCGGTTCTCTTCTCCCGTCGGGAATCCTTGGATGGAAAGTCCGTCCAAGTACCTACCACCTTTAACGGTGACAAGACGCCAAGCCAGGAAAAGTAAAGTAGCGAAAGAGGAGTAAAGAAGAGAGAGAGAGGCGGGAAGAAAAGAGAAAGATGGAGAAGGAGGAAGGAAACGCGTGGGTGAGAGTAATATGCAAATTAGGGAAGTAAAAAGACACTTCCTTCTAATGTATCTAGAAACATTTCAAGCTGTTATCTCACGAAACTTTCTTCCCGAGTCCGCCCCCCAAAAAAAGAGATGGTAGAAGCGGAAAAAATCGGATAGGACTTCTAGGGATGAAGAGGAGAGAGAGAGAGAGAGAGAGATGGAGATGGTAGGAAGATGGAGGGAAGGAAAAAACCTTAGCTAGTTTCGTATTTATTATCTCTGCAACTCGGGCGCCGAGTAGGGCTTTTCTTAATGTTTAGTAGTTTTATACGTGGTATCCAGTGCTCCTAGAGGTTCTGGGCTAGAGGAAAAATATCCCCCCTTTCTCCGTTTTCGTATATATCCCGCTCTTTTTTCCCGTTCACGGAGTTTTTAGCTACTTTTGACTAGGAGTTTTTCCTTAATGTTGTCTCCAGTTCAATCCTTCTCTTCCCCCGCCCTCTCTTTTTTTCCTTCTTTAAGCGCGAAAGATTTTTACCCTCCTCGGGTTTTCTCTAGCTCTCTCTCTCTCTATAGTCAACATCTGACATTAGTAAAGTGCAGTAAAGGGAAATACTTGTGAAGTGACATCTAACGCATTCGTTCCGTAGATAAAAATATAGTTCCGTGTTCTTAAGATGGGATGGAATAGCTTCCTTCTTCTTCTTCTTCTTCCATTTGGAATAGAAATGCGCGGAGCTAGCTGCTTGGCTAAGCGAAAAAAAGACAAGGACGGATCCATATAAGGGTGAGTAGGGGGGATAGAAGAAGCCCCTGCCATGGCTGAGGGGAAGCTGATTGAGGGGTGACCAAACCCCCCCCCCCCACCCTGGGTTTTTTTCTTCCCTAAAAATCGATAGTGTTTAATGCATCCGCGAGGGCTTTTACGTTGCCTATTTCAGTCTCTTTTAATTCTTTCTGCTCAGCCAAGTATATCTGTGGTCGCCGGGGAGTATAGGGGAATTCAAGACATCTACCGCTCCTTTTTAACAGACCTCTTTTTCCTCCCGTTATCTAGGGAGCGAGAAGTAATTGAATCGTTTGGTTTATTGTTTGTACGGTATTGTATATAAATTCCAAGCCCTAACCGGTAGTGACGTGACGTTCTCCCCGATCAGGGATCTGTAATTATGGAATTAGGCATCATTTTTCTCAACTTCTTTCTTTATTATTGGATAAAATAGGCTTAGCACGGAATAAAGAAACCCATAAGAGATCGATTGGATTTTAATCGCTAATAATCCTGGTATTACACGCGTTTTTCCGCTTGGTCATTGATTTTTTTCCCTAAGCCTTGTATCCCAAAGGTTGTTTTACAAATTTTCCTTCAAATAAAATGAAACGTGTTAGTGTTTAGGAGAGCGAACTTGATAGCGGTCTTTATCAACATATTTATTTCGAACCTGCATTCCTTGCTATTTTAGACTAGCTTCTTCTTTTCTGTGGACTAATTCCTGTAGAAGACTGGCTCATTTATGATCTTTTAATACTAAGGGACCTAAGTGTATCCTTAGTTCCCTTTTTTTGTAGCTCTTTTACCCTTTCTTCTCCCCTGAACTAAAGAGTTTTAGTTACTAGAGGTCCCTTTACCCTAAATAAATGAACTCTTTTTTCTCTCTCTTTCCGATTCTTTATGCCCGAGAGAGTGTCTTTTCTAATTAAGTTGCATTTTTTATATTTCGGTAATCATTAAGCTATATTGAACAGAGAATGGTACTAAGCTACCCTCAGTAAATTCAAATAATCGCTTCTTTTGTTTTTGTTACAAAGTTTCTCATTCTGCAGTGTCGTTTTTTTTTTTGTAAGGAAAAAAACCTATGTTCCATGAAAAATAGACCTAAATCGTGTAAAGTTTAATCGTCTGGAATTGAGAGCCTAATCGTTCCTCTACTATAGGAAACATCGGCTTGTCAAAAACGCAAGCACGTATAAAATTATCGTGATAAAACGAAAACTCTTTCGCTGTTTACATCCAGGCTTTTAATAATAGAAGATTTTGACGTTCTAAAATCAGATTTGGGGTCAACTCTGCGGCTTTCACCTTTTCGTTCGCCGAGTAGGCAAACGCGATTAACGTCCAACGGTCCAAGCCATCGAGCGAGCGTCAGACTTCCTTCAGCAGCACCCGGTTAGCCACCAGTCCAATCTCTTCTTACTTTGGGCTCGCGGTTAGAAATATCCTTCCTTTTCCCCCCGAACCGAAACTCCGGAGCTCGGAGCTCGACTCTTAAACGTGTTAAACGCGTTAAAAGACACGCGTCTTTTCCGGGGGTTCCCCTCATAAATGAATTCTTGAATTAAATATGCGCGCCGTTTCACCCTCCTCTTTTACCTCTCCAACACCGTAATATAGGAAATTCCGTTTTACCTTTTCTCGCGGGCCTTATCCCAAAGGTGTGTGGGGAAATATTGGGGTTTACTAGAAGCTGAAGGGGGTAGAAAGCCGTTAACCCCTTTCCCTACACAAACACCGTATATAATTGCGTAGGGAGGGAAATTCTGGGGGGGGGGGCGGGAAAGCTCTAGCTTGGCTAATCAGCTAAGGCTATTTCTAGCGGCGCTTTGTCGTTCCAATGTCTCCGCCGCTTCTCCCGCTCTCGATCTACGTAGCCCGCTCTCATCCCCCAGTTTCAGCCGGAGGAAAAGCATCACTATGGTTACAGAGCTACTCAAATCAAACGATGCCGGCTTCGCTACGATGCTTGGCCTCTTTGGCTCTTTCCCTTTAGTTTCCTTCGCGACCCTCTTCGTGGAGAGAAGGAGATATCGATTTAGCCGCGAGGTTTTCATTCCCCCTAGTCTACCCTACTCTACCTTCAACAATTCTCTCTTTTCTAGAGTCTCCATTCCTAACCCCCTTCACCTCATTTTTGTTTTTTCTATTTTCTTTTTTCTTTTTTTCAATCTATCTCTAGTATATATTTAAGATGACTGAATTTGGCGACATTTTCGCCATCTTTCGATGCTCCTGAGAGTCTAGCGTTGTTGTTGTTCTTCTGTTTTGTAAATACAGTTGATTTTCTGTTTCTCTTTAACGAAATAAGCAATTAAGATATTGCGTCTTATTCCCCTTGTCAATTGGCATCGAGCGCAAATGTTAGTAAAGCCTAAATAATACCTGTGGAATTGGATCTCAGATATACCAAAAGCTCCTGTGTCCAGATGTCCATTTTAAATTAGCTAAGCGTATAATTATAGTTCATAATTGACTGAGGACCTTGTCTTAGCCTAACTTTAGTAGTTATCTCGTGTTCTGTAACGCATTGAGCTCACTGGTGTATAGAGGGTGAAACATTTCTACAGGCGCTCGTAGAAAATACATTGAGAACTTTGCCCCTAAATGCAGGCTTCTCCAAAAGGCGATGTTATGGAAAATTTCCAATATATTTTTCGTTAAAATGTTTCTTTCGCTAAAAATATGTTTCTTAACATTGACGTTAATGATCATTTTGAAGTTTTAGGGGCGAATTTTCCATCAACGTGGCGTTTCTATTCATTTTTCTTTCTCAAATATGATCCCCTTTTTTAAAAAACTTTTTCAAAGAATTTCTACTTCAGAGCTCTAGGAAAGTTAAAGAAAAAAAATATATAAGAACCCAGAAGCGACCCTGACCAAACGTTACCAAGATTGGCAGGCAGAGAGAGTAATTATTTCGTAGCTCCCGGGCTTCGTATTCCGAGATGCTAGCTAGTCTTCTAGTATAAATATATTTCTCTCTTTCTCTCTTTAGCTTAAAATCTGCCGATTCGACGTTTTTCGTGGTTTTCTGTATGGCAAAGCGAAAAATTTTCTCTTATATACAGTTCTTTTCGTTCACCAAACCTTTATTAAAGACTTTTCAAAGATATTTTATATATATATAAATATATATATTTTTATACTATATATCTTTTTGAAAAATGATTTTGATTGACTTTGACGCGCCTGCAGCGATTTTTTTTATTTCTTTTTACTTTTTCAGTTTGAAAGAAACGCTCGAATCTTTAACGAATGAGCTAGCGAATAGGTTTTAAATCCTGAAAAGTTTATAGACTTTAATATTTAATTCAAATTTTTTTGTGGGAAATTAAATACCCTACTCCACGAGGAAACCCTCTTTTTTTATTGGCTATCACGTGACTAAACGCAAAATATTTTTAAAATAACAATCCTCTGGGATCTGATGAAGTTGCAAAATAATAATAATGAAATGAAAGCTTTTAGAAAAAATTTAATTAACATTGAATTCCCCATAGGAGCCTTGATTGATATAATAATTCGGTAATATTCAAAGGTACAGTTAAAATTAGAGTGGGTTTTAGTCTCTGATTTTTGGCCTGTGAGAAAGAACACTCTACACCATACAACTTGGTTTTTAACAGTTAGAAATTTGAACGCGATGCAAATCTCTATAAATATAATATTTCCTAAGATAGCTTAAGAAATATTATAGCAAACATTATACGTTTATGCCCTCTTACGCATAAGGATGGATATTAGATTAAATTATGCGAAATGGAAGCAACGGGAGATGAAAGAAAAAAATAATAATAAAAATTGAAAAAAAAAAAAATAATAATAATAATAATAAATAAATAGTAGAAAGTGTCTAGATTCCCTCGAATGTCGCATAAATCTTTTGAAGATGTTTTACAGCCAGAAGGAAGACTAACTTTTATAGCCTCACCGAAAGTACATTGAGCGTTAAACCGTTATTCGCTACCGTTTCCTTTTTTTATACATTTTGAGATTTTTTATTTTCAAGTTTCTTAGCTTCTCTCTTACTCTCACTGCATTTTTTTTACTTATTTTTTTTTTTTTTTTTTTTTTTTTGCTGACTGTCCAAAAATATCATCAAATAAACATCTCGCAGTGATGTTCTATTTGGAAAGAGATTTAGAAAACCAAAAAAGGGGTGTATAGTGAGTGAGAGAGAGAGAGAGAGAGGCGAGACCATTTAAACGCTTCGTTGACCTCTCGAGTCTCGCGTGGACTACTATTTATAGACGTAAGGACCCCCCGAACTATAAAACCAGAAAACTAAGGGCTTCTTGATATCATTTATGCTTTAAATCGCTCCTATTTTAAATCAACCCTTCTTCCCCGGTCCATTTTAGGGAGAGAAGTTAACCGAGGACCCCTTATCTCGTAGTAGATCGTGTGATTATGAAGTTTTTACAGGAAATTCTCACGAAGAATGTTGTTAGTTACAAATAGGCCCACAACATTTCAAGTTATTTTAAATACTTAAATTCTACTTCCAAAAGAGAGGGAGAAATAGTTAAATTCTGCCTTAAGACCGTTAGAAATTTAAAAAAAGAATATTTGGTTAGGCTTTAATTGTAACAGTATAGGCCTACCAGTTTTTTATTTTTTTGCCACATCTCTCTGTTTCAATATGGATACCTACCGCTTCAATCGCAAAAAAGGGCTAATTACGTAGCGGAGAATTTTGCTGAGTAGGGGTTTTCTTAGACAATATATAGTTTCCCATCCAGTATCCCATTACTTAAAAAGGAACAATTATATCTTTGTTCCGCCGAATAGTAGAAAAAGAGCAGCGCTCAACCCTAAGAACTAATGTTTCTCAGTCACGAAATTACCTTTAAAAGACAGAACTTCGCGAGACGAAACCGCGTATAATGACAATGAAAACGGATCATAACCTCTACTTGTTAATTATCGCTATCTATTCTTCTTCTTCTTACTCTTTTATTGCATTCGTTCACGCTAAATTGACGTTTAGGACTTAGCCCCCCTCCCGAACCAGTTAAATGGAAGCTTGACAATCTTCCACAGTTCCAATTTAGGCCTAAAATGTATAAATTTTGTTTAAGCCTAATCGAGTTCTACAACCGTTGTCTATACGGATCTGAAATGCGGTATACAAGACTTTTTATTATTATTTATCCGGCGAGCCTTCTACTTCCATTTTCTTGGCTAGGACTAAGGGAGATTAACTTCTCCTCCATGAGAGAAGAAAAATTTTAGACCTTCCTTATCCTCCCAAGAACCGTTCCTATCTTTGTAGGAAGTCCCCGGAGTGGTAGGCCTTATGTACGTTATAGGGTTAGGAGAAAGAATAACGAGTAGAGGAGAGGAGAGGGTATGGTAGGAAAAAGAGTTTTAGTGTTAGGATAATCTGACCCGCGGCCGTTTACGAAGGCGGTGTTTACATCAACCCCTTTTACGTTATCGAGAAAAATAAGGGCATGGTATGGTAGCCTAGGCTATTAGCTTTTGCGAGTAAAAGGGTCTGAATAAAAGCTTTATCCATCGCCTCGTAAAAATAGCTTGTCCGTCTACGCGATATACCGTCGCGTTTTAAATCCAGCGGAAGCCAACAGCCACTTTTGAAAGCCCTTTTTAGACCTAGTAAATATATTCGCAACGACCATTTAATAGTCTTCTCCACTCTTAAATCTTAATTGGAGTAATAAAACGTAATAAAAAAAAATTCCCTTTTAATCCGCTGCCCGAGGAGCTTTAGAAGGTATACCTCTTTCATCTCCCTTTCATAGCCTAGGCCTAAATCCTTCCAAACCGCGGCATCGCTGCGGCTAAGCCCATTCGAACTCACTCTCTCTCTCCTTCTTTCCCAACCCTTGTGTGGTGTCGAAATGCTTTAACGTCGAAGGTACGGGCCATTTTGAACTAATCCTTTTGCTACCTTTAGACATTTCACCCTTTTTCTCTAATGATAATACGTAGAAAGGCGGACGAACAAGGTATAACTGTAACACCGTTGGAAAAGGGTATCCGGTGTATACCTCTCTCCATAATTTATTCCCCCTCGCGACATTTTGGCTGCGCGTGAATTAAAAATTCATTTTCCTTTTGAATATTTTAAAACGTCGCTTCTCCCTCTTGGCTTGAGGTGTTTCGACTCTAGAGACTCGCGGTGCGGTTTATAATATGACCATTTTTGGGGATGTGGGCTTACGTTTCTTTACTCATAATAAAGCGCTTTAGTCTTCACTCTCTCTCTCTCCTTTATCCTTTATTCAAATATAAATTAGTTTTAAGAAGGATTGTGGTATGTCATGACTTAGAGAGAGAGGGAAAGGTGCGAGTTGATGTACTATACATTTTAATTAACTTCTGTCTGCTTCTTCTCCGCTTATTTAAATAATACGTATGGTTTAATTATAAGGAGACTATGAATCAAGTTTAATTAACTCTAAATAACCACTCGCTTCATTTCGGTTTGAATTATGTATAGTTGTTTGCGATTCTCCAAAATTTCCCCCTTTATTTGCTGATATTCTTGGTAGTGCGTAATTGTAATTCAATATAGAGCTTCCCATCTCTCTAAAACAAACAAGATTATACAACATTGTATCTTCCTATGTATAAATATTTCTATGTCAAGAGGCATCTAATTTTGCGTCAACCCTTGGCACAATCGTAAATCAGCATGAACTGAACTGAACTGAACTACAGCCATTATGAATTATTCTTTCTTTAGTTTTTACTCTTAGGTATACGTGAAGGATGAAATTTCCTGGGACAATATATTTCGTTATTGGAGTTAAGGCTAAGAAAAGATGAGGAGGGGGGCGTTTGCCCAACCGTACCCTCCGTAAGTTCGTTCCCCTTATCCGCCTTGCTTCTTAACCCAAGCGGGCCAATCATTCATTAGCGTTATCAAGGGAGCATCGCTAGTTCGCGCCCCTTATACTGACTTTTTTTTTAACGCTAGGCTTTTCCTTCTAGCTTCTAAAGTCAACAGGAAAAGCTAAAAAAGCCTATTTTTGAAAAATGACTAGTTTTATCAGGCACGGTACACATCGAAGCAAAACTGAGCCTTTTTCCCCTCGGATTCAGAACCGTTATGTTATAAGTATTGGGAGGCGAGTGGAGAAGCGGTTTTAGTTTTTGGTGTGGGGGATTGCTAGAGAGGTGTTGAGATTTTTCTTCCCATCCTCGCTCGCGCTCTTTCTCTCTCCCTGGCTTAAAAACTGCCAGGGTGTGAAAGGTAGGTTTTATCCCCATACTCTCACTCTCTGACTTTCCTCTCCTCTTTTTCTGGCTCTTCCTAAACTGTATTACGAGGCCCTTTTCTCTTAGGCTCCGTCCCCGTTTCCTCCAAATTCGATTTTTGCGGATCTTAAAGTATGACGGGAGGGATAAACGGAAACCGGATATTTTTAAAAGCTGCCTAGTACCCCCATGGGGAGAAGGGTTGCCGTATGGTAGAAATTCCAATATCATTTCTGTATATAAATGTTTACGAAACTGCCGCCTATAAAAATAAACTAAAATTTACCCTACTCTGTTATAGGATCGTTTTATTTATTTATTTATTTATTTTTTATTCCTAAGGTAGCCCTATTGTTGAACAGAAAAATTTGTTTATTACGTTTTTAGTTATTTACTACTGCGTTACGAGGTAGTTTTAATAACAGTTTTCATGGATGAAAGTTATAAGAAATAAGATAGGTCGTGAAAGCTTTAAAAATCTTAGAAGAAAGCCCACTTGGTCTTTCTATATTAATATCGAAATCGTGCGTGGAGTTGTAAAAATCGAAATCACTTATATACTGTATAACTTTTTCCCGTAGCTAATATCGCGACCGTGCGATCTTATCTCATCGAACTCATCCCATTTCTCCTCTAAAGCTCTCTCCTCGATTCTTTCATTCCATCTAGGCGGAAACGAGTTCCGATCCGATCTAAGCCTCGGTTCATACACCCCACAGCCCCCAGAGTTCTATATAATATTTCTAGTGTGAAAAATAATACCTGTACTTTCTTCAAATTAAAGAGACAGCTCGTGTTCCGAATTTTCAACGATATACTCCACGCGGGGCTGGTCTCAATATTTTTTTTATATTTTTTTTTCATGGCAACAGAGTAAAGAGTATTGCATTTTTTTTCCTTCTCTTCCTTTTACTCCATGGCGTCCGTTCGGGCCTTTTCCTTAAAGATTCGCGCGGGTGTGAATTGAGACCTTTTTCCGGCGTACAAGGAAAAGCGCTTGTTCGAGAGAGCGTGATATGACAAGGGCGAACTAAAAGCGAGCGAGAAAGAAAAGTAGAGAGAGATAGCTAAACAATGGAACTATCGGGGTCATCTTCGGCATCCCTTCTTATACCCATCGCCGCTCGCGTCTTTCTTTTCTACGTATATACGCGAGGATGATGAAAATAATACTCCATCCGAGTATAGGGACTGAATAGTGCAAAAAAATATGAGATGAGAAAGGGGGGAAAGAATATAGAGGATCTAGAAGAGCATACGTGGCCTGGATGCGCTCTCGTTCTTGTTCGCCATCCCCCCCCCTCTCTCTCATCTCTCGCTCCTTTGGGGGAATTTATCCACTCTAGTAATCCTCCGGATTTAAGCTCCTTCAGGATGAAGGATAAAAAAAGAGGGGGAAAAAAGCCTCCCGATCTTTTCTCGGGATCTATTTTCTCTTATCGGTAATACCATTGTACCGAACTAGATCAACCAAATGAAACTTACTCCTCCATCCGTCCACCTTTTTTTTATTTGGTTTTGTTTTCGAACTTGATGTGTATTTCTCCGAATTTCTACAGGCTTGAGTGTATTCGTTATACCGTGTGAATTAGTTAACCTAAAGAAAAAAATTAACAAAGCAACGATAGCATCCATTGACGTCTCTTAATTTACGTCTCTGTTTCAATTCATAATTAGATCTCATGTAGTAATTTGATGTTGCAGTCAGAATTTAGTTAACTCTTCAACTAATTACTCAAAATGGTTTCATTCGAGTGCAACACAAGTACCAAATAATTTCGTAATTGCATTGGTAACAGCGTACACTTCATATCTCTGGTTCGTGACTATATAGAGCAAACTTTAAGTATCTCCTTTCCCCATTATGCCAAGTTCCAAGGATCATGTTTACCGTGTCTCTATATGGGTTTCGTATACCCTTCATTATTATTATCGCACAGAGTTTCCCCGCGAAGTCGGTTAAAGAATCCTTTCTTAATAATAAGAGTAATTAATTTCTCGATTGGATCGTGCCCAATCCTTAACCCTGACGGTACCTTTTCAAAAATCTTCAAATTAATTTATCCAACAAAGGCTGCTTTCTTGGAATCGACGACAAGCGTCTTGGAGTGTTGAGCACATCGGGATTTGTCGGGATAATTATTCCCTTTCCCTCTTTATTCCTTCTCGAAACCACTCGTACTGTTGAATCGAATATAATTACGAAGGAAAAAGATTTTTCGGACATATGGGCGCGGACTGCTGTTTGAGTTTGGGTGCATGGTAATGGTAAACTGGTAACTGACCGTTAACCTTATAGGCATTGGCTAGGGGCTAGACTTCTCTCTCATCTTTCGTCCCCTTCCTCTTACTCGGTCATGAATTTTCATCGTTTACGCGTTGGTTGAAGTTTGCCAAAACCCCCTCGTTACATTCCCCTTTGGCCATGGCGACAACGGATTTTGGGTAATTAGTCAAGTTCGTATATGAATAATAAAGCTCTAATCTTCATCCTATATGTGTGCCTTGGCCTCTCTCTCCACCCATCCTCACCACTCTTTTCCAAATATACAAAAGCGTTTCTCATTCATTATCAAAATTTTCCGTTCATTATTCAATGTATAAGCGTTGCTCTTGGAAGAAGAATTGGTTTAAGCCTAGCCTATGGTTACATTCGCTTTTAAAACAACGTCGCCGATTTGAAAAGCATTGGATAAATTTGTGTTTGTTGTTTCAATGACGAGGGTTTGTTTAATTTCGCACTAGAAACGACGATTTCAACACCCTCTTTCGTTTTGTAAGCTTCGCGACATGTTGAGCGCTCTAAATTTAGAACATAATTTCGATATCTTCTAATTGTTCTTTATTTATTCCATATTTCGAAATGGGAGGTGAATTTTAAAACTTATTAGGGCCTCGTGCATTTGAAATATTTGAAATAATAATATATACGATATTTCCGCCCTCGTAAGTCTCGTTTATTTGTTTCAATTATTAATACGATATATTAGTCTATACAAAAATAGCGATTTGTGTCAGGAAAATTTTCCAATTACCGTATGGTATAATGAATATTCTAACCGACCGGGGTTTTAATGACGTTAGAAAAGTAGCAGCATTTTCCAATGATCATGACGCGCGTTTTGTTATAAAATTAGAACACCTGAATCCCGTGTAGAAGCTACGACATTTCCTGATAATTAGGTCCCTGCCGTCCGAAAATTTAATTGCTTTTTGGCCGGTATTTTGTTTTTAAAATTCTAGAATTAGCTTGATGATAACTATTCTCTCTTAATACAGGGAAAATCCGTCACTAGTCGATTAATAAAGTTGACGTTAGATTTAGGCCTAACTAAACGACGCTATATTCCGGCATAAACGTAATTCACGGGGTTTTCACGAATTGGTTTCGCACGCAGTTAACGCGAACTGGAAACGTATCCACGCTTCGTTAAACCGGTATACTTTACCAAAATGAATGGGGCGTGACAATTTTGTAACTTTTCGGGAAAACCTAACGTAAATGAAGGGTCGGAGGAGAGAAGGCGAAATTTGTTAAGAGTAAACAGTGTTGGTAGACTCGTGGTTTATTCTCATTCGCAATTAGACTGAGAGCGGATGAGGAAAGAGAGAAAGAGAGAGAAGTCGGGCAGTCAAGCTCTCTTTCGCCTATTTTGCCGTTTGTTATTTCCAGCCCCCTTTTAATTCCCAAAGCTTCCAACACGCTATGCCTTGAGCTTCCTTCAATGCTAGAGTTAGCCCAAAATCTCGCGCCTCGTTTTCGGAACCAAAACTACAGTGACCCATTAAGAGAAGGATGCGGTGTATGTTTAGAACCGAGAGTTTAGAAGATGGAAAGCTGGGAGGCCGTTGGGGGGGAGGAACCCGGAGGAAAGTGGGGGGGGGGGTCGAGACCTCTGTAATGAAACGATGGATATACATACAGCAGCACCATCCCTATCTTTCTCTGTTTTCCATAACCTCTATAGGTTGAATTTTGAATTCCAACGGTACCGTAGCCTCTCTCTCTCTCATTTCCCTGACCTAGCATACCAGACATTCGATTCTCACGCCGGCCTTTCGGGGCCGTGGAATGTTTACCGGACATAATAGACTAAACGAGAATTATTTAGGATTAAGGGGGGAGGGAGGGAGGGAGGCGGAGTGGAAGGTTCAGAATATGGGTATTATTTAAAGGCGAACTGGATGTTTGGGTTCCGAATATTATAATACGCAGTTTGAATAGTCAAGCTTGAATGTTTGATTAGTGGCGCGAAAGGGGGAAGGTAAATATCGCGACCTTCATTGAATCATTGCGTCAATTTAATTTGCAAAAGTTGTTAAAGTGTGTTGATTTTTCTAACCCCTTATAAACTTAATATCACTTCATGTTGGAGTCTATTACCCGAAGTATAGCCGTTAAAACCTACTTTATTTTAGCCTATAAATTTTAATTTCTAGATCAGTTTTTTAAAAAAGCTTATCTGTAGGTGTTTCCAATGTGACACGCGGGAAAAAACTAGCTATTAAAAATAGACCTAATGTTTTTATCTATAATTTTTATATCAATTAATAGACCTAACGTTTTTTATTTATCAATGTCGAGTGAAGGGCATTCAATCAGTTAAAGAAAAGCAGTCGAGTCTGTTAGATGCTTTTATCTTAAATGTGCTTTCTTCAAACAACGATTAAATTCAACAGTTTTAATTATCACATTGCGTTATGATACCGTATTTAACCTTCATAGTTAACCTGGTTAACGCATTGGTAAGTAAAGAAATATTATATATTCCGTCGCTTATGAATATCCGTCAACAAATATGGGTAGACTGCTTTACTTCAATTGATGGACTATTGTTATGAGCTAATGAAGCGCGTTAAAACTTACTCAATCAACCCCTTTTCAATATGCGCAAATTTGCCTTAATTTAGCTGGAATTGAAATGTTTCGTTAACGGGGGTTCTTCTGTGGGTATATTACATTCAACAAATCAATAATTATATTAATTTCGAAGATAGATTATTTCCTCTAATTTTCCAGAATTATCGTCTGACTTAACTATGTCTCATTTTCAAGTTCTTAAAAGTATAATACTCTATTATTGTAGCAAAATATGTCAATATTCGTAAATTAAGATTTAGGGTTGAAATAAGAGATAGTTCTTGAGGTTCTGAATTTGACAGCCAATTAGATGAAAAGGGGGAAGATAAGTCAAGGGGAATGCTTGGAGAGTAGAGTCTAGTCGTCTTATATAGCATTTCCTCCATTGTCGAGCTGCCTGTATAGTTCCGCTCGAGTCCCTATCCCATTGTTTCGTCCTAATCATCGTGAGCTCGAGATACCCCCTCCCCTATTGGGCGCCCCTTTATGGATACTATATGAGGCGCGTGTTTCTCTACCTAAAGTCATTGCCTCGCTAAAGGTCACCCATCTTCCTCCGTTTCTATATATATATATATATATATATATATATATATATATATATATATATATATATATATATATATATGTACTAAAAGGCTCGATAGATATCCTTCTACTGCCCTCCAGCGACTCTAGTTTGAACTCTATAGTACAGAAAAGCCTCCTTATTTCCCCCCCAAACTATGGATAAACGTTTAGTTTTGGGAACTAGGTGGGATAAGGGGGTGGGAGGTGGGGGAGAGATCTTGGAAGAGTATATAGAGCTTCGGACTTGGGGCAGCTGGTGTTGAGAGCTTCCAATGACTAATAGTTCTCTTCCAAAAAGTGTAGGCTTTATATACGCATTCACACACTTCTCCAAAAGCTTTCTCAGGGAGCGCCTAATGCCGATTTTAGGAGCTACCGTCTTTTATCAAGAGTTTCTTATACTTTCTTTATACTGTCCTTATACTCTTTTTTCTTTTATTTACTCTTACGTAAGCTACATCATATAAGAAACGATACTTTTATCGTTTATCTTATACTCAACTTCCACTTTAGTCTAGTTTGACCCTCAAAAATTATTTGGTAATAAACCAATATACCTTTTTTTAAGGAAACACTAAGCTAGACTGCTCTATTTTCGCTTGTTGGGAATGAGAGTACGTTTACTTTAATGATTTTAATTCTTTTTAAATAATATAAAATATTAGGCCTAGTTTTGACAGCAGTTTTTACTGTACTATCATGGAGATAAAATTCTTTCAAAATATCGTGTGGAATTGGATTGGTTCATCCCAATTTTTACAAATTATAAAGATACTTTTTTTTATAAGAAAAAAAATCGTGTAACTTTCGCGTCAACTTTTTAAATTAATTTTAAGAAAGATATCTCCCCTATAAAATTTTGACATATCGATTGAGATGGAAGGCCAAAGATGGGAGACGTTTTTTCTTTTCTCCTTTTTTTATATCTTGACATATATATCCTTAAGATTGAACCAATTGAGATGTAAGGTAAAGATGTGGATAATATTACAATAATTCCGCCTTTGTCTTCATTGGCTCAAAATATCTTCTTAAGGAATAAAGAGATGATTGCTTCTTCGATTAAAAAAAAACCATACCCTTTCTTTTTACGACGCGTACCGTACATTCTTCGACAGACGCAATATCCTTTTGACATATCAGCCAATAAAAATTGTCTATGGTATGACGTTTGATTTAAAGCATTTTTTTACCCTACCCTCCTAACTCTCTAATAGATATTGCGAAACATGAAATTGAAGGTACAATTATTAAAAAGGAAACTCTCCCTTCGCTCCTTCATACGTCTTTAAAAAACGTCATTCAGCTTGGAATAGCTCTTCTTGACATCTTAGTTTTTTGCCCGCTTCTCTTTACGTTCAAGCTCTTTTTCCCCCGACCTTCTCTCACTCTCTTTCTCTCTCTCTACCCCTAGAGCTTTTTTATTATTAATTTTTGTCCCCTTGATCCTCGCTTCTCCAATTTTTCTAGGTCTTTTTTTCGCTTCGTAACGTTGTGTGGCGCGGCTAAGAGGAGCATACATGGGGGAGAGAGAGACGACGAAAAAAAGTCGATACCTCCTCGACAAAAAACGCGTATTACCAGAGTCGCGAACTTCCATTTTTCATTCGCCGTTTTGACACCTTTTTTTTCATGCCGGGAGAGGGAAAAACGTTATACAGGGGGTCATTTTTTAGAATGGGCCTAGCTGGACGCTTCTCAAATAAGGCTACTATTTATCTTTAAGAGTCAAGTTTTGGATGGAGGTGGTGGCTAGGAGGGTTTTACGATTATACAGAACTGACCTGCTGGTAGAGATGTGAGTTGGTAATTTACGGACGTCGGTAATTTACCGAACGTTCTTAAGTTACCGGTTTATATAACGCCATAATACATAAGGAAGTTAATGGAATTAGTTAAGAATTAAGCTGTGTGGAGGTGAGATTTGACCTGCTGGTAGAGATGTGAGTTGGTAATTTACCGTCCTTAAGTTACCGATGTATGTAACACCATAATACATCCGGTTATAAATGGAATTACGTAAGAATGAAGGTGAATTCTGTTTGGAAATTTTATTTGTTTAAAAATGCACATTCCAGGATAGACAAAGGCTTAGGAATAATATTTTAAAATATGCTTGCACGACGTAGAAACCAAAATTCTGGCAAGCATGGATTTTCCCTTCATGTTTATTATGAAATGATAAGTGCGGAAGTTGATATCCGAACGAAACCCTGACTTTCCTAATATACTCGTAATCTATCCGCCCAACTCTTTAACTTGTAACGATGTGTGGGAGGTAAGAAAATATAATTAATGAATTTGGACGAGTTGATCCATAAATTTCACTCTTGAGGGAGCAATTTACTTAGTCGACCTATTCGGGTATTAGTTCCGTATCCCGGTTCTTCTCGTGAGCGCGCGCTGCTTTTTCAATATATACCTATATATATATTTCCTCCGTATCCCCCCGTTTATATTCTACCTCGTTTAATTACCCCGAGCGCGTAAAATACCCGAGCTAACTCGAGACAGACATGCACGGTCTCTTTGGAAAATTCCAAGGTGTTTTTCTTTCTTTTAAAGTCTTCCTTCTCGATTTTGGAAGCTGCCGAGTTTGAGATAAGAATCGTTTTTTCTGGAGACGAAAATTTCTTAAAAGGTTCTGTCAAAAATTAAATTAATTATCTAGTTTGATGTTAATGAAGCCAAAATTTAAATAGAAAGGAGTTCGTGTACTAGAAACTAGAAATCTTCATTCCTTTTTTATTTTTTCATATCAGTGAATTTTTTTTTATTCAAATGAAAACTGGCACGACTTAAGGATTCCACGATTTCATCTAGCTGGTTTTAAAATAACCGTCAAGGGTGTGTGGGGGGATTTTAGAGTATAAATGTTGGCACCGACTTGTCTCTGACTGCGATTATAATTATATGAGAGTGCAAAAACCTGGCATTTCGATTTGACTTGAATTATTAAAGGACAATGTTAATTTAGGATTATAATTGGACCTTGTGAAGATAGTAACATCTAACCTTAGTAAACCCATGGAACCTTTGTCTCTACATGAACTTCGTTACGTAGTTTTGACCTCTAACATTAGAATTTATGTTGAAACGACCAGAATCTCAAACTTTCTGATCGCGGTGGTATAATGCACACCTTGTTAAGCCTAACAACCCGAATCTTTCAAATGTTTTTCGACTGTTGTTTCGCAATATTTTTTTTCGTTGAAAGTAAGAAGGAAGCTATTCTAGAGTGTTATGGGGGGTGAGAAGAAAAACCTTTAAAAGATAAAGTTTTTTGTGGCTGTCAGAATTTCTCTCCCCTTGTTTCCTCCCGCATCTTCAGCCCCCTCCCGCCATTTTTTCTTAGTACTTAAAGAGAAAGAGCGATCGGACCCCTTGATGGTGTTATATTCGGATGAAAGTAAGCGGAAGAAAGAAATATGCTTAGTCAAGGGGATTTTTCCTCCTACTTCCTTCTTCTTCTCCGCTTCTCAGACTCCCTCATCTGCTAGGCCTAGGCCTAGGCCTTTGCCAGATCTTCTTTTTCTTCCTATAGCAAAAAGGAAGAAACCTTCCATTCCTCCCTCTAGAGAAGCGAGCGAGCCGTTTTTAGCCGACTCTCGCAAAAATGTTCGCGAATTGTCAAAGAACCCCTTTATATGGGTGAGGGAATCTGGGGTTCTCTCGCGCGCCACCCCCAATATATATTTTCTTTTTCTCCATCTTCGTCTTCTTTCTTTCATTCCTTTCTTCTTATTTTAAATCTCTACTTAGTTTCTAGTTTTATTTTGGCGCGAACGAGCTCGTGTGTGATGCCGAGTTCGAACGATTTTGGCAAGAATGTTTTTCGCTAGTCTGCTAGTACGTCTGACATACAGGATATAACTGTGGCGCGTGCAAATTTCCCAAACCCGGAGTTTTCACTTTTAGACGCGTGGGAGAGCTTGTGTGTGTGATATGGAAATGAGGTTTTATCACGAAACCGACGGGGTTTTTTTGACGATTATAAATGAATTTGACGCGTTTTTTTCTCTTTCTCTCTCTCTCTCTCTCTCTCTGGTACTATTTGCACTTGACTCGTTATTTTTATAACCTTTATATTCATTTTACCGTAAAGATCTAGCTCATATCACGCGTGCTAGTCGACCCCTTGTTTCTATAAATAAATACATTTTTATTATTAGAATTTACATTGTATAGGGTGCAAAAGTAATCTATTTTAAAAGCGGAACTTTTGACCTACTACTATGAATATTTGACACGACACAAATAGAAAAGTAATTCATTTCTTTTCTGTTGACTCGTAAAATTATATTAACTTTCAGTTTATCTTTATAGTGAATGATTTTGATAGTAGACGTGTACTATTTTTATTTTTCTAAAAATATGGTAAACTAGGTCGAAGTTCAACCCTGCCTTTTCTGACCTTTCCCACTCAGTGCCTGTATATGATTAGAGAAAAAAAGAGCGGTAAAGCGAGCCTCTGGCAAAATCTACTCGAGCGCGAAATCAGTGAAAGCTTAACTCCCGCGGGTATGTCCCTTCTAATGGCGATAGACGGCGTTGCTCTCTCAACCAGGGATGCCTTTTAAATCAGGATGAAATACGCTGCTTGAGCCTGGATGCCTTACCCATACGGTACCATCCCTTTTTTCCAAAACAATCCTTACGAGGCAAAACTCTCAGAAGAGAGAATGTTGAGTCTGAAAAAAAAAACGCTTTCAACCCAAAATTCCTTTACATTTTGAGTTCAGTTCGCATTTTAAGAAATTTTAACTTTATTACTTAACAAAATTTCATTTATGTTTAAATCTGAACAGATCCCAATCACATTAACCTCTCCTTTGAAGCCACGTGTCACACGTCACTTACAGAATGATTTTTAAATTGCGATTGTAGGGTTTGCTCTGTATCACGAATTACGCAATTTGTGTGCAAACTGAACTCAGAGTACAA
Organism: Phalangium opilio; assembly: GCF_054372755.1. Lineage (NCBI taxonomy): Eukaryota > Metazoa > Arthropoda > Arachnida > Opiliones > Phalangiidae > Phalangium > Phalangium opilio. Next base: position 1,055,347 of record NW_028324155.1, read on the forward strand.
TACAATTTTCGGTCACGCTTCAGGTCCCTGGAATAAATTAAATGTTTTTGTTCGTTGTCATTCTTCGAAATGTGAACTGATCCTGACGTTTGCGGACATACATCTAACTTTTCCGCGTAATACAGTCTTTTGGTCGTGTGTTGAGGGTTGCGTCCTGAGTTGTTAGAGTGAATGTTAAAGACGAAGGAAAAAGAAACAAAAATAAGAGGTGAAAGGTTTTCGGGACTGCAAGAGAGAATGCTGGAGGTTGCGATGCGGGGAAGGGTTAGGGTGCAGGATACGTTTGGATAAAAAGGAGCCGAGAGAGAAAAAAAGAAGGAAAATGGTCCAATCTAAGCAATCCGCGAAAAGGGAAGTAGAATTGATGAGGCGAGTCTCTTTCCATTCCTTCTCTTTCTCTCTCTCTCTCCTACACACTCGTCTTGCCTAAGCGCGGGCTATATTCGATTTGGCGCCAACAGAAAAAAGCAACCCAAATATACGAAAAGAGAGCTCTAACTAGAAAATAATAAGAAAAGAAGAGATAATTTGGTCTCGAGTCCTTAACTCTGCTTTTGGTTTTTTTTATCACCAACGTTTTTGTTTAAAAAATATCCAACAATTCAGCCTTACCAAACTGGTTGCCTATTAATTTCCTCTATTACTCCAATATCTCTTGGGGAAGTAACCAGTCTCCCTCTTCCTCCTTAGCCATATTTGCTTTGGGGTTTGTTATTGTAGTCTGGAATATGATCTACTCTCTAGGAATAAGATTCGATATACGAGCGAATTAAGCCTATCATTTTTATTAATTTATCGTGCACTGTATTTATTTAGTTTAAGTCCTAATTTTGTACATCTTGACTACCGAGATATGTGTGTACCTTGGCTATCGAAATTTGAAGTGAGATCAAGGGAAAAACTTAACCTCACCTGTAAAAGACCACGCCAAGATTTGATCTAATTTTTGATAGGTCTAATTGGCGAATATGACAAAAAATTGCTTCAATTTTCTGGCTATATTTTTTTTGGTCAGATAAAGAACTTTATATATCGTTGAGTGTTCTGGATTTCATCGCGTTGTCAGCTACCTGGCACAGTCCACTTTGGGTGAGGACGTTGGCTTTATTTGGCCAATCACTGACTTTGCTTATGGCTCACGGAGGAAAAGGGGCAAAAACCAAAAAGAAAAACACTGAAACTCCATTTCCTGCCCTGATGACAAAACCAACACCAGCCTCTCGCGGGCTGTCTCGAATTTACTCTTTCCTTTACGGATTTTTTTCTATCCCCCTTCCTCCTTCCTCGTGTATGGTACCATCTTCCGCAACCTCTTTGGCCGTTTTGCCGCGAAGAAATTGGTGGGTACGTAGTCGGTATAACGTTTAGTATAGTGGTAGGGTACGGGTTCTACTTCTAGGATTTGGAAGTAATGGCTGCCGATGTTTATCTCACTCGGTGAGCGTTAGGGAGCCCATGCACCCATCATTCATGCGTGGATAGACTTGACGTCGAATAGCTTTCTGCCCTTTAGAATGTTTGCCATCTTCACTTTCTCTTCTAAAGGATAAGGTTTTCCGTACTGATTTTGCGCCTCCTCCATCAATTTTCTATACTTATATCTTTTCAAGCGGCGATTTGAAAATGTTAAAATTTCCCTAATTAGGTAACTTTCGAACAAGGAAGCAAGCCATTAATATTATAAGGAAAAACTAAACTAAACCTTGATTTTAATATTTTACCAACCTTTTTAGAGGGTAAAAACATCTCCCTCTTATCCATTTCAAAGTATATTTTATATATAAAGTGTTTCGTTTTTTTATTTTTTGTCTTAACGCGGTTTGGTTGGGGGGGCCCAACTCGCGGCAAAAAGCTTTGGAAAGACGGATGAGGGATACTAGAAAGGTTCGTAATGCGATACCAAAGGCTTAGCTTAGAAATCTCTCCTGGCCTCCCCTATACCCTTTTAGTTTGCTTTAGCTGACGCCATGACTTTTTTCTTCTATATAACATACACATATATGTGTATAAAAAAAGGAAAACTTATTCCTTATATTTCTTTAGGGAAGATTCGACTGGAAGAGGAGAGAGAGGGAGAACCCCAAGCTCTTTCTACCCCTTAAATATATTGGATTTTTGCCTTTTTAACTTTTTTGGTAATTAATAGCTTTCGGTGTTAGCTCATTTTTTCGCTTCTTTGGGTGGATGAATTTTTAAACTTGTTATAGAAAAAAAATCTCCCCACCGTTTTTAATTTAGAATGGGTGGAGGTAAGGAGTATTTTTTTAGCTAGGATTAACGCAAGCTTAGTAGCGTGTTTTATGAGCAAAAATCAAATTCAAAAGCAATAAATCATCTTACTAAAAAAAATTTAAATACCGAAGATGAAAAAAAGAACTTATCCTTTTATTATTACCATTTTTTTCATCTATCTCCCTCTCCTCTCATCAGTCGATATAAAATTTGTTTTTTGTAACAAACATTTAAGGTATTTTTTTAAACCTTAGAAAGGGGTGAAGTATCGTTTATAGGTTCATCGAATTTCTCCCATGAGACATTTTATTTTTACCCTTTTATTAAAGAAAGGCGCCAAATTTAGTTTCAAATAATTTTGCAGAAATCATTCTTTCTCTATACCCTATACGAAATTTGACAGGATTACATTCATTAATCTTAGTTTAAAGAGGCGTTCATCTTTTCATCTTATAAAGAGAGAGAGAGAGCGAGGGCTTTGTTTATTTTAGGCTCCCTTTTTTGTTTTTGTAATTAATTTCGGTAATTAAAAGAAGCCATCTTCGCGCCTCTTAGTTGTTGCATCTCTCTCTCTCTAGTTCTCTCTCTAAAAGAAGGGTTATTTTCATCCCATTATATAAAGACTATATCGTTTTTAATCACCCCTTTATCTTTAATCACCATTTAATTAAAAAGTACGGTAAACATAGCATAGTATGGATAAATTAAATCTATTCTTATAATTTGGCTTAAGAGCTGGGAAAATTGATATTACAAGTTTTTAGCTCCTCGCCTGAATGGCGGCTTCTCCCTGAACACTGGTGTGCTGCGGGTTAAACATTTCTACAGGCGCTGGTAGAAAATACATTGACGATTTTGCCCCTTAAAGCTGGCTTCTCTTAAAAGCTTTTCTAGACCCGAACACCCCATTTTTTATGACCTGGTACGCTCAATGATCTTTAAATACATGAACAGATGAACATTAGCGACTTGCGTTTGATAAATATTTCTGACCTTATACCACGATAATGATGAGAAACAAATGTTATTTCCTTTTTTTCCGAAGGAGGCTTGGTGTACTATAAAACAAAATAGCTTTTTTTAACTATATGACGGACAAATCTATTTCTATAACACCATCTTTAGCTAGCACCCCCTTTGCTTTTTTTCTGTTCGTTTCCCATGGATGGTCACGCTTTCCCAGGCTTGGTCCCTCTATGGCTAGAGTTAATTTGCTAGGAAGAGGAAAAAAATACATCGACGATGAAAAGATGAAAAAAAAGAAAGAAACCGTTATAGGTCACGCGATTTATTGGCTTCGTAGTTATGGTATAGCTCGAAAATAGGGGGAGGGGGAGGGGGAGGCTTGCGAGGTGGTCGAAGTACGTACAGTACACCAAGGGGACCGACACTCGGAATTACTTAATGTAATAGGTCTGGATAGGAACTTTAAATTGAATAGTTTTGAATATATGATATCAGGCAACAAGGATTTGTACGAGTTTATGATTATGGATAAGGTATTTTAAATTGATAGCATTTGAATTTGTTTTTTAGGAAGAAGTGCCTAATGCCACAAGTGTCGGTCTCCTCGTTGAACCCTCCTCATGACACCCTAGCAAATAGTGGCCCGTCGAGCTATAAAGAAACGTTGGTTGGTTGGGCAAGAGCGTGGGGCGTAGGGTGGGCGAATGCCGCTGCAGATGGCGGTAGCGTCTTTACGACCATCTTTTATATCCCAACTTAGTGAGGGGCTCAATAATACAACATCGGCGGCTTTATAGGAAATTTTCCGTCATTTTTTTCTCCTTTTCGGCGGGCGCGGAATCACCCTTCTGATAGCTTTCAGTGATGAGGAGCCCCCCATCATAACGACGCGGATGGATACACTCCAACACGGGGGTCTATTTCGTTTGGTCGTACAAGAAGAAAAACCTTTTCTTTCTCTCCTCTCTCGCTACCCGTTTCTATTCTTCTTCTTCTTCCTAAGGAGTAAAAAAAGGAGGAAGAAGTTTTTATAGACGCGTACGTCAAAGCTCCGAGAGTTAACTTTTCCAAAAGCCTTAAGACCCCAGGATGAAAACGGGGTGGGGTATATACCCCGGACTAAAGTAGGCTCTGGTGTAAAAAAAAGTTCATATCGTTCTCTATAGTGGTGGTATGGCGTGAGCTAGATCTTTCGGGCTATAACGGTAATCATTGTGAGTTATGACGCGCTAAGTTTTTCCCGCCATGCATTCTCCCTTCTTCCAGCCCCCATCTGGGCTTTCTTTTCTACTTCGTGATCTTACCAGTTTTATCGTATACTACTATATACTCTCAATTTCGGGGTAGTTATCCCCGTTGCCTTAAAGTCTATTAAAAAGTCGAAATGCTTTAAAATTTGGCCTCTCATTCAGTCTTTTAGTCTTTTTTTTTCTTGAGAGTTATATACCCCTTCCTATGGAGGCCAGTCAAGGAGCCCATTTCACCCCTTCCTTCTCCTTTTTAATCGAGGATTAATATTTCTTATCTTTGCCTCGAAACTTTTAAACTAACTCCGCCCGTTTTTCAATTTATTCTAAATTATGAAGGATGTTTTTAATTTTCCCTTAGTTTTTTTCTCAGCTTAGGTTTTAGCTCTGGATTTAGTACAAAATGATTGAAAATTGAAACTCGTAATATATCAATCTTTCAAAATATTTTACATACTGTAAAAATAATATTCGAGTCGTTCATACCAGCTAGGTCCATTACAGCGTATTTTCCCGCGTAATTGAAAACTGTCCGAGCGCATCGTTAGATTTCGTCTGGTACAGATTCAAAGAGATATCGATTTAAAAAGAAACATTCTAAATTGAAGGACGAGAAAAGTGGAAGAAAAAAACACAAAAAAAAGAATATATAGTTTTGAAACGATTTGAGCGAAACGATTCATCCACTTGTCTCTCACACACACACACACACCCGTACCATCTCTAGCGTTAAACATAATTTGAGAAAAGAATAGAAAAAAAGTGCATCAGTTTTGCCCAAGTTAAAGAAAGAAAAAAAGAAACAGAACAGGAAAAACAGGAGCTCAGCGTGACATGGCGAATGGGAAAACGAAAAGAAAAAAATCAATTCATCGATAGAAGAATTCTTGTTAAGAAGTTGAAGATGGGAGAGGGAGGGTATTGGGGAGGTGTTGGCCCCAGGGGAAAGTCATTTTTCGTTCTAAACAGTTTCTCTACTTTAAGAAAAGACTCGCCCCCATTCCTTTCGTCTACCCGGTCCCGCGTTTTACGTTGACTACATCTTTCTCATTTATCCTGGGGTATTGTCTCTTATATCGAGACCGACCCGTTTCTTCGATATAGGCGTATAATCTTCTCTTCGGGCACACACAGCAGCGTCTTGGCGCCGAATTTCAGTCGATATCTTCTCGACCCTCGACGGTGTATTTTGTCCTCGGAGTTTTCGATAAGGTACTTTTCGAATTGGTTCACGCGACGGAGTTCCCCCCACTTTAACCGTAGTTGATTGTAGGTACGAAGCGAAAGGAGGGTACTTTGCTCGTCGAAATGGCGCATATTATACACCGTAGCTTTTTCCTGGACCCGCGGGCCGTCTTGGCCCCGGGTTTTTCGCGGGAAGAGCTCCGTTTTCATCCTCGCTAACTCTATTCATCAACTTTTCCTCAGTCTTTCTCCTAACTACACGCGTTTGGCTTCTTTCTTTTCCGCTATTCCAGCACGAGGTTGAGTGAGATAGAGGAAAAAACAAGCGTGGTACGTCGCGTGGTGGATGCTGGGAAAACCCCGGGAGTCTTAAGATGGGGTGACTATAGGGGTCGCTCTCTTTTGCTAGAATTTTGTTTTCATTTCAGTCGACCTCGAGAAAAGCGCGCGCTGGCTGCATGCATTGGCGGCTCGGCGAATGAAAACGAGAGCAAAGAAAAGAAAATCGAGTTTTTGGGGTGTGTAGTTACGAAAGAAAAAGAATGATTAAATTGAATTAATTCCGGAGCCACGCAGCTAACACAAAAAAGTAAAACCTTAAGGTGGATGTGTAGTAGGAAAGGAGAGAAATTTCCAACTAAATTTTGTTTTTGTTAAGGAAATTTCCTCTTTTGATTAAATAAAATGTTTTTCAATTAAGTTTTTATCCGGGCTTTGCCATGTGGTGAAGTCTTTATAATTTTGAAAGCTCTACGCGTAGTAGAAACCTTACAATCAGAACGAAACCCCTGTTTCCATTTCATCCAGAGCAAATCGCTGGTCGATTTCGCTCTCATTTAGTGTTAAAGGGAACTGATTGGTAATAACACAACGATTCGTCTTGTTTGTGACTCTTATTACCTAATGCCATTGCTCTCTCTCTCTCTCTCTCTCTCTCTCTCTCTCTCTCTCTCTCTCTCTCTCTCTCTCTCTCTCTCTCTCTCAGAGACTTACGTAAACGTTATTGGATACACGGTATAGAAGTGGAGAATAGTTTCCTTCGTACGGAGATTCCATTATTAGCATCCTTCTAGAACGTATTCGTTGTCCTGGTAACTGTTGGAATCATGGTCTTGTTTTCGGTCTTTTCATTCTTCATTTTCTCTCATTCTGCCTCTTAACCCTCGGCCTTGTATTTTCCAATACCTTCTTGAAAACTATTAATCAGAGCCTCCTTTGCCGGCAGGCTTTGGTGTGCGTTTCAACTGAGATAATTTGATCAATCTTTAGCGTTTCAGTATTGACATTAAAAATTTAAAAATGATGTCATTGAATTTATTTAATTAAATACTCGTCGTGTAAGATGAAGAAAAGTTTCATACGCCTTTAGTATCTTGTTTACTCCTTAGCTCTTGCCTAAACTAAGGCGAGAAAAACCGAGAAGGCTTATTTTCATTCTTTGGGTTTTTGCCGGAAATTCTCTCTCTTCCTCGTAAAAACACGATAGTGTACCACCCTACAAAGTTTGCTCCTCTTCCCAGTCCTTTTTCCTACGAATCGATTTAACCTCTTTTACGCCACCTTCTATAAGTTCTATTTGGTGGCGCGTGGATTCTCCTTCACCCTATAGCCGCGCCAAATTTTAAAATGGAGGGTTGACGGTAGGGGTGGGCTTAAAAGCTTTCGAGTTCAGCTTCGACCTACTCTGGAGAGGCTTTTTCAAATCCATATAAAAGAAATATATCGTCTTTTACTTTTCACGTATGCAGAAGTACACCTCGCGAAGTGCAAGAACACGATTTGTATGACTTATTGCCGTATTCACGATAGAAAGTTTTGTTAGTGAAGCTATACTTACTTCAAACTTTGCCTTTATCCCTTAAAATTTAGGCCTATGACATCATTATGTCTAACTATTATCACACCTACTCATATACTTATTTTACTTTTTATAAAAAAAATTGCGCAAATAATAATATTGTTATCTTTTTTCTCTCTTTTTAGGTAAGTTTTCTTTACAATGGATTATATATATTTTGTTACATAACTGTGTGTCAATCGGAAGGAGGTATGATATTTATCGTTATAATTTGAAACGTTTGGAAATGAGCTTTTAAGTAATAGTGTAATAGAATAAGGTCAGGTCCCAAGACGCTAAATTGACCTTTTAAACTTTTCCCCATATACTTTTCCGGAGAAAAGTTTTAGCTATGAGTAAGGAAAGTGAAGCTAAGCGAAATTGATTGTTTTATATATGGGGGGGGGGAGAGAAAAAAAATTTCTTTCGATAATGATTGGTGTGAGTTCTTCACGCGAAGCTTCATGCGTAGCACCACCTTGGCTGGTCGCACGCGAATATTCAGAAAGAAAGGAAGAGGGAGGAAAACTAAAGTGACATAAACGCGCTTCGTCTCCTGACACTTTTCCTTCCACGAAGTTTTCGCGCGCTTGGTCCCACCCTCTAGTCATATTCCAGTTTCCGTATCTTCGAGCTAGGCCTTAGAATATCCTTTTTTTTATACAAGTTAATATATTGAGAAAGGAAGCGTAGCTGCGAGATTCTAGACTATAATTTCGGGTTTTCCTCTAAAGATAGAGTCCGCCGCGTTCCCGGGCGAAGTTTCTTTAGGAGGGAAAATTGTCGATATTCTTCCTTCGTCGGGAATAGATCAAGTCCTATTAGGAATTTTGGCGACTGCGGCGAACTTTTCTCGTCCTATCCATTACGTCTATCGAGAATCTATATAGAGCCATAGGCCCGTGTTGGGAGTAGGAGTGGCGCTCTCCTTCCAAGATAACTCTGGGTTGGGGGTACGAAGGGGATAGGGGTATTATCCTTTCCCGTGACCGATAATTTGTAGCGGAGGATTTGCCCGATCGACAGGCGATCCCGTCCGATGGAGATTGATGAAGCTCGTGGCGCGGAAGATGCGAGAAAATGCACGCGCTCTTCTCCTTCTCCATATATTCCTCTATATCCAATCCCATCATGGCTGTCTTTTCTACAACCTGTCCAAGTCGTACGTCCGTCCGTCCAACCTAGCAGCACCCTTCGGTATACTCGTAGTTCATTTTACTTTCGGATTCACTCCGGCAATATAACTGACCAATAAACCGTAGATCCATTTCCGTCAGAAAATTTCCTTCTTTTCCTGCACGCGGCCGGCCGGCTAGCTACACTTATTTTTATCCTGTTCGAAAAATAACTATACTTTCTTCATGGGAAGATAGTGGCAGTCTACGTAATTTTTCACGGGGGTCGAGGGACTTGAGCAGAACTCTAAACGTTTTGAACTATATATATCTAGACGCGTTTGAAGGGACCTGGGAAAGTTTGTCGGTGTTTAAAATGAATTGTTATTATTAGGAGTATGGAGGAAAGAGTAGCCCGCGAGGGATTTTACACCAAAATGTTTACCGCGGAGCTTTATTCGGAAGGAAACTCTGGTTGGCTATTAAGGAAGCGGCAAAATGTCCCAATAAGGGACAATTTGGAGTAAAAGGTGAGGAGGGAGATTGAATGAAGTGTATACTCGGCCAACCATTAAACTCGATACTTTTCGAAACGGGGAGGTTGGACTAGAAACTCGCCGCGTGCCAAGCTTCAAACCGAGTTTTCGGAGTAGAGCCATAGCTAGTAGACTCCCTTGGGAGCGATTTAGCGACGAAGCGAATTCTCCGGAATGATGAATTCGATCGGTAATGCGAAATAAATTCATTTGGCCTGGCGCGCTGGCTGTGCCGCGGCTATAATTAGAAAAGAGTCCCGGACGAGCGACTATTTGATACACTCTCCCGCCTCTGGCCCGTTCCTTCTCCCCTTTAAAGTCCCGCGTACACGAAGGGGATCCGCAAGCTGTACTAGGCTTCGCTCGAGTTGGCCATGGCGGAATCGAATTAAGTCGGCGTTGAGTGCCGTATCCCTAGAACGCCTTTGTTGGCGGTGGCCAATTAGCCTGCCACACCGAGCCCGTCGCGGCTTTTCCTTCCTAGCTGGGCTATATAAGGACGATTTCGCCCCCCTAGCCTAGAACTATCCAGATGAGGAATAGAATAGGGCTTAGTGGCCGACTTCCTTAGATTTTCATGGATCCTGACATAATTTAGGCCTAGCTCGCTTACTCGTTTCTCTCGAGGTATATAACTAGCGCGAAAGCGAAACGCGGAAGTCGGACTCATTAATTTTGGAAGCTTATTAGGCGCTCTGGCGACGTTGGCGGCAAGGAGGAGGAGGAGGAGGAGGCGCGGGCCCACCCTTAGCTCCTTCTCCAATTGTGAACTCGAGAAAACGACGGAAAATGAGACAAGCGCTTTTGAAATGAAATGCCAGGAAATTCCGAAATTTATGGTCACTCTCCTCTCGTATAATAGGAACCCGACCTAGCTTCTCTCCCGTATCACGCAACCGTTTTAACCCTACACTATCTTTGTTATCCACGTTGTTAGGGAAAGAGGGTTTGAGCTTTTAACTGGACCCAATTATAATCAGTTTTCGGAAAGCGCGTACGGCGAAAATATATAGTCGGAACCCTTACGACCACCTTGTAGTAGGATATTTCACTCCGATGCCTTTTTCATTTTTTTCTTTCATTTATAAAAGCCAACATAGATAAATTAAGCGTAAGCTTTCATTTTCAATTTCTCTTTTATTCCTTTTCCTTAGTTGAACTGGATACTATTTCCTCTTTTCCCTAAGTTCCTTACTAACTAACTAACTCATTCAAGCTCCGCTGATCCTTGTTCTCTATAAAATAACTGACCATTTTGTTTCTTAACCCCTTCCTCCGATCAACCTCTTCTTTTTAGCATCGTTTCGAACGGTTCCCTAGTTGATCCCTAACCCTTCGCCAACTCGAAAGAGCTTTCCGTTGTTTCGTGAATAGCTAACATAGTGTTGCCAATTTCTTCGGCAGTTTGCCCTTATTTGCTTCCAAGATTTGTCTTATTGCGAGTAAAAGAGTAAAGAATAAGAAAAAGAAGAAGAAAAATCAGACATGTTTTATTTTATTTTTTCCTTACGGTATAAGGAAGGAATAAAGTTTTCCACCCAACGAAAAGTTTCGCGCGCGTATAAACCTCGATTCGAGATGTTGGGTCGCTTTTAAAGTGGAACCATATATCGCGATGGAAGAACGTACCGAGAAATGCGCGAAGATGTTAGTAGACCCTCGGGGGTGTTTTTTGGTATACTCCTTCACTCTAAGACTACTTCTCTCGAACCAAGGCTTATAGCCGTGTCTCATTTCCTGAATTCTTTCAAATAAACTCGGCGTAGCGACACTTTTTGTTCCGTGTCGACATAAAAAAGGGTGTTCTAGTTTAAACAATAATGGTCAAAGCCAGTTCTAACTCTTTTACCCTCAATACAATCTCGGGTTTCTTCGCTAAGACCAACTCAAAAGGCTTCGGGCTAGATAAAACTAGAAGGAGAGTGTACAGTTTGAAATTGTGTGGAGGTTTAGGGGAAGCGAAGGATGGTTGGTAGACCAGACTTCTTTTGTGTCCTTAACATTTCGCGTTAGTTTGGGTTGGTGTTGGACTTAGCTAGCTAGCTTAGGGGTCCAAAAACCTTTCTTTCGCTAGTTCGTTTCGCCTGGACGCTCGGAATACGATTTCGAAAAGAAGCAAAAGGGAGAGAGAGAGAAAAAATAGAAATTTGGAGAGAAACCAGCGTTTGCTTGTAGGCACGCAGCGCCAACTTCCGATGGCTTTACTCGAATGAACCGGAAACAGCTAGAGCCCCGCTTCCGCCCTTACCCTGCCCCTCTTATTTGGTTCTCATTGACCGAATCTTCGAGTCAACTTTTCCCTTTTTTTTTCCACCATAACCAAACTGGGTCTTATCTCTTATTTTTTTGGAAAATAAAACCAGCCACTTCTTACATACTATACGCCTCTGGGATGAGCAGGGTGACGCCAGTTTTGCTTTGAAAAAGCTTTGCTTAAGCGTTAAACGTATAACGTAAATTCTATCCAAGGACCCAGAACGGAGAAGAAACTTTTAGATAAGAGGAACCGGGGAAAAATGTCGATCCTAAGGAATATAGAATTTTATGGAAAACCCCTCTGGAGAAATGGAAATATTTAAAAGAAGTTTTCTCTTTCTCTTTCTCTCTCTCTCTCTCTGTCGCTCTCAAACTCTTTCGACAATTACTTTTCCGTTGGCCTCGACTTATCTGTTGCTTACAAAAGTTTCGCCGAAAATCTTAGTGACAAGTTTAACCAAAGACGTTCACCACTTTTGAAACTCCAGTATCGTTGACGACTTTCCGGGTTTCACGCTCTGCATATTTATTTATTCGAGTGAAGTAAATTTCAAGATTTATAGTTCGTTTAGTGCGTAAAATGGAGACAACAGAATATTCTTTCTGTTATATTTAAGACCGGGAATGTTATATTTAATATGAATTATCGTTTTTGAAATACCTACAAGCCTTACTGAACACGTAGCTCAATCAATTTGATGATGGAATCTTGGTAAAATCTTCGAAATTTGTTCGATCAAGCAATGTACTTCTAAGTTGTACGTAGTATAATATTTAAGCCTTTTTTAATCAGATAGTCGTTAGAAACTTCGGGGACCTCCCGTCGATATCAGATGAAACAAGTTAGGAAGTCAAGACAATAGAAAACAATTTTTCCCAATCCCCGCTGTAAAATTCTGTAGAAAATAAATAATATTTAAATAATGAGGGAAAACCACGACAAACATTCGAAGGCCAAAGCTGTTCTCTTACCGTTAGGTACAACGTAGTTTTAAATAAATCTTTGATTACACTTCGGTACACTCCTTTCCGTACCGGTAACGTAACATCGTTTTCCCATCAACAGAATGGGAAGGGGTTATATGGAGTTCTAAAATAAAGGCGCCAACAGATAACGCGGGAAAAGGGGTATAGTAGAAGCTTATTGTCTCAACTCTTCAGCCCATTATTTATCTTTTCAAGCGAAACTTTTTGGCGCCATTTCATAGGAAACCCTTTTAAAATCAACGCGGGGGTGGGGGAAGGTCGCTTCAGATATAATGGTGGTGGTAAAAGGGCGGAAAGTAGAAGGGAGGAGGGGGTTTGTTGCTGTCAAAAACAGATTTCCCGATTAGGGCTCGGAAGGTTTCCGATTCTCGCAGGTGACTTTTCAAGGCGCTCGGGAAAACTGGGACCTAGATATTAATCCACGCTCCTTTATATTCGTTTTGGTGTATAGCGTATGTGTGAGCGAGGAAAGCGCGATACAATAGACTGTGGTGTGTTTTGCCTCTGGGGTGTTATACCAAAATCTCCATTTTGCTTTTATAATTTTCGTACCCGGGCCCGAAGGATCTTAAGCCTTGGCTTATCCACTGTAAACATTGACTTTACTCGCCCTCTTGTACATTCTCTCAAAATATTTAGGAAAGCAAAGTTGATTGCGCCTTTGCGACAACGAGTAATTTAGCTCGGAGAGGGAACGGAATTCGTTATATATTGGAAAATGCGATTCTAATATCCTTTAAATCACATTTTAAACCTCTAAAGTTGTTTGTTGCTACGAGAAATATTAGTTTTAATTTGAGAATCTAGTAAAGTTAGAACACGTCGGCAAGTACAAAGCTATCCAGCCAACCCCTTATCTCAGCTCCAAGATTTGTTTAAGTCGACAATTTAACCTAGCTGATTCTGTCGAAATATCATTGGAGTATTTAAATACGTTATTAACGACACAATCAGGGATTTAATTATATATAGAAAATTCTGATGAGAAAAGTTACTAAATAGTTCTTTATATTTGAAAAGTGGAAATGAAATATTTTGATGGAAAGATTAAATAAAACGTAGGCCCGTAATCGTGCTTCTTCACGAACACTGGCGTCCAGAAACGAAAACGTTTTTACAGGAGCTTGTAGAAAATATATTACACCCCTAACCCCGGTATTTTCGTAATAAAACCATTAAGCCTTGCACCATACATAAAAATAACGGAAAATGATACATTTTAATCGCGTTATTTACTTAATTTAATGAAATATTGCGTTATTTGGGTAGCGGCGCTAATTTTAAACAACGTCCATAATAAGCTTAATGACATAAGCCAAATTTTCTACCTACGAGATGAAAACGTAAAAATATGAAGGCACTTTTTTTTCTCGTAAAACCATAATGGATTTAACCCTATTATCTTAATAGCTAACCTTTACTGATTATCATTAAATACAAGCCGGCCAACACGTCCCTCCGTTAAGCCTCGGGGATAAGAAAAAAATTCACCGTGCTTATAAAAAAAGACAGGCCACTCCTATGGGCGAAACCTTCTAGGAAGTATTTTTTAGAGTTATTCTTGTTATACCTTACCCATCAAAGTCATCATTACAATCCCTCATTCTTAATAATTATCTTTGAAAGTTTTCAAGAAGTAGGCCCGCCTTAAGGGTACAATTTTTTCTCCTTCGTTTTGACCTCGTCTGTCGTAAAGAAAGGGTTTTTTAATTGAATTTTATTTCTCTATCGAGAAGGAGAGCCGAATTTTCTTTAGTCATTCATCCGAAATACTATATAAATTGTCGTTCTAATGGCCAGGTTTAATATTTGGGTTCATTTTCTTAAGACAAAACCCACTACTCTAGTGCCCGAATATCCATAATTCTATCATGAATATTGCCTCTGCGAAAGACGTTGGTTTATGTTCCATAAGTTTGTCACTGGTTACAAACTGGAGCTTGTCATGAAGTGACGTAGATCATAGATTCTCGTAAAGCGACGCCTGGTGGGGCGCTGTCAAAGGCTTAGTACAGACTAAATAGGAAGATGGTCTGCAAAATTAACCGAATGTAGTTAATTTTCGCTTGTCGTTCTTGAACTAGCTCGAGCTGTAAGTCTCTAGCATTACGAAGGTGTTTTATCTTTCAGCCAAACATTTGCGAGGTAATTGAATAATTTCGTGGCTGTACTGGTATTTTTAATGGTTTAGAGAATCAGGAAGACAAGAAAGGAAATGAGGTTAGCAAATATCTCCCGGTTACGCTGAGGAGAAATTTTCATTATAACTTAAGTAGTTTCCAAGATGCAATTGGTAGAGAAGTTTTTACTGGTTCCAGATGTCTCTTCCTCTATAGTTGGGCTTATTCTCTTGGATTTCTTTTATCTCACTCACTTCCTTAGGCCTAGTCTGTTTAATCCGCGTTATTTATACTCTCCAAGTTATTATACCTGGAAATAAAGTCCCTGCGAAATCATTTGCATATAAATACGAATCTTTTTTATAGTTCTTAAGTCGGTTGAGCACCGCAAGCTAGGACGCCCCTTTTTAAAACTTTCTCGAATGTAAGTTACCCCGTTCAAGACACGTTTTTCAATTCCTTTCTTTCCTTTTATACCCATAGTATTAAATCGTCGTTAGACTCGTTAAAAGAAAAGGAGAACGAATGCTTAGAATTCTTAATCGAAGAATGTCTGATGATTTTAAGTGTTAGTCGTAGGTCCCGCCGCTTGGAGTAGGGGTGAAGGTGGTGTCCTTCGACATTCAAGTCGGAACGCGTAGGGGGAATTTCTGCCTCCTATACTAAGGCAGCTAGCTGTCTTCCTTTATTGACACGTTATTTTTATGACCGCAATCTTGGCACCAGATTTAAGGAATTCCTTTTCGTTTTTCGGTAAAGGAAGGGCTAGGAGGAGGAAAAGGGAAGATGGAAGGAAGAAAGGAGAAAACTACCCGCGCTCGTTCTCCGTCCGATATTTAGGACGATGGGACGTACGCGTCATTGTGAATAAGGCTAAGAATGGAACGATGTGTAGGGGGTAGTTATAATGGCGACTTCCCTCTATCCCTTTCGCCCAGCTTCTTCTTCCATTCTCTTTCGGAGTCTGTGCACAGTTTTCTCATCCTCATCTTCTTTTCTTGGGGAGAGGATTCCCCAATCACTCCCCTTTAGTTCCTCGTGATTTTCGGGACGGTATACGGTTATAGCACAAGCGCGGCATTCCGCAGTTATTGGTCCGCGCCCCATTCCCCTTCTTTCTCATCCACTCTTAAGCTATCGTAGAGGCCAGCGAATTTTTGACGACTATGGCGCGTTTTCCGATCGAGCAATCCGCTATCCCTGTCTCGCGCCGCGACTAACCGACAAAAATGGCGCGAAACAAGAGATTGGAATTTTGCAGAGTCATCATTTTTGCAGTTTTTGGGCCTTCTATCTATCTCTCTCCATTCCTATCTTATACCCGTTAGGCCTAGATATTCGCCAGATTTTTTTTCCGCGCCAAAATTTTTGACACGGACCTGAACAGTGGTCTCCTTGTTTCGGTATTGGGCCCTACAGATAGACAGAAAAAGAAGGCGGGGAAAATCTTCAGATTGCGCGTTTCGTGGATAAGTTTGCGTCAGCGTAGCTTTGACAGCTGCCCCTAGTCTTCAGATTCGCGTTATAATATCTTCCGCTTAAGGGGGCTATAATAGCGAAATTCTGCGAATATCAACGTCAAGTTATAAATATATACGTTTACGAGCTCGTATGAAATTTCTAAACTGATCTTAAACGAGAGAGTTATACACGCCTTGGGGCCATTTTTACGTTTAAAAGGGGCTTTCAAACTTCTAAAGACGATGGGATGTAAGTTAAACGTCCCTAGGGATCCGGTACGGCCCGGATCCTTCGGCTTCTGATTTGAATTAAATTCTTTCAAGTATACAGTATGTTACGTGATGTACGCTTGAGATGAGCTCGTGTATATTTAACTGAACGCACGCTAAACCTAGTCCATATGGTTCGTAATGATTTTGATAAATTAATTCGCTTCGTCGCGAAAATACGCCCATTTTTCCCATAATGTAAACTTAAAGTTTGCTTATACGCAGGTGCGTTTCTGAATGTAAGGAGCTACCTCGTTATTTTAATATTTTAAATTATTAATGTATGAACCAGTATTTGAGAATGAAAACAACGTAACTTGGTTTATGGTTATTTTTTAAAATAACTGTGTTTATTATTTAAAGTGCAAACAGTGGTCAGCAAAATTTGGTTAATTTCATTTAAATATGCTCCGTTTTGGCCCTGATAGAAAGAACTAATTAATATACATAGTTTACAGACAATGAGAATTCATACCATTCACACCTGAAGCCTGGCCTCCTTGTGTAAATGGTATGAATCCTCCTAGTCTGTAAGCTATGTATAAGGGTGAATAATTTTGGTATCTAAGACTTGGTCTTTCTTGGTGAAAAGATTATGAATTAAATCATAGATTTCGATATATATATATCGTATATGGTTCAAAGCTCATCGATCAATATTGGAATCAAGTCACGCTCAAGTATTTTAAAAAAGACGATCTAATAATATATGAATAGAAAATAAACTTAATATTCCGAGTTGAAGTGTACCTCCTTGTGTTCCGAAAACCCATGCATCTTGAAATTCTTTTCTATTTAAATAAAGTCTGAAAAGTTACTTGACTCTTGTTCTCAAGTAGCTATCCGTTCGATCACGGATTAAACAAACGTGCCCCTTTACCTTCTCGAGGTTGTCAATTTGGAACGCGATAACTCCCCGAAAATGAGCTAAAGTATATCTCCCAGGTTTACCATACCATCCCCCTTTGCTTTGTTGAAGGATATTAAAAATAGCAGGTGCATTTTTACTTAACCAGTTGATTTCTTAGCTTTTAAACTGCTTGAGAGGGTGCTATACCGAAACTTGGCAAGTCACGGTAGATGATAGGAAATTGTGTAAGTTAGTTTTCCCTTGATCTTTTGAACTCTAGACTCACTCTCTTACTCTCTCCCACCCTCTGATTCCGAGTCGAACACCTGCCGCAACAAAATCTCTGCCTAGTTTTAACGTAAATCTTGTATTCCATTTAAAGAAAAGGCATTGTTTTTATGGTAATACCCTGGAGAATACACACCCAATGTGTAGAATATAAAGAAATTCAGTCAGTTCGTGCTTTCAGATACTTGGCCTTTATTAGATTACCTATTTCGAGTGTATATATATATATATTTGACCCGTCATTGTTGTGTTTGCGAAGCCTTGGTTTAAACAGAAGTTTGAAGGGAAACTAAATCGCATCATTTCGGACGGTTCTTGTTTGTCAGAATTTCTGTTCCTATTTTTAGTTTTTTTACGCTTCGCAAGGGTCATTGTTTTCCGTATCTACAGCGTGTTTTAGATAAGGTGCTATGGTGCATTCCGGGTAAACCACCCTGTAAAACTGTTTAATGATCGGTAACGCATTTAAAATTAATTGAAGACGTAGAAGTCGAACATATTTCGGTTTATAATTCTAATTTTGAACTTACATACTCTTTGATTTTTCGCTAATTTGACAGATATATTAAAATGATATTTATACGAATCGCAAAGTCGGTTAAAGGAAAGGAAAATATGTAAATCTCGCATAGGCATATAGCCTTTAAATGAAGTCACCCGAAATGTCTCGTAATTGGAATTTTTCAAGAGACGTGTAACATATTTTGTTCCTCGAAATGTTAAGTCATTTCCGCGGGGTACCGTTATTAAAGAACCTTAACCTTTCGCGTTAAAAAGTTTTTATCACTGTCCCTGCCATTTTCTCCATCCAGTCAACTCTTTGCCAAATTCTAAATTGTCGAATTCTTGGTCGTTCCCTTTACAAAAATGGTCTGATACGTTCTCAGAACCTAGGCTACTCTTCTCTGTTCTCTGTTTGCCGCGTAAAAAAAATTAGAGGATGGGAAGGAAAGAATGAGATAAGAAAGTGGATGTGGATGTATATAGTAGTGGAGAAGCATTCGAGTAAAACGGTCGCAATTAATCGCAAACCAGGCCAGGGAATTTTCAAAGGAGGTGCAGGGGTGAAGGCCGTAAGGGAGAGAGAGAAAGAGAGGATAGAGTATAAAACTGCTAATACAACGTTCAAAGTACGTCGTAGCTTCCCTCAATTTTTTTGCTCTTTAGAAGTAGAAATCGTTTTGGGAAGATCGCGGTGGTAGTGGTGGTGATGGTGGTGGTATACTGTCGTCTTATATCTCGCGCTCTTGGCTTCTCCTTTTAGCCTTTTGCCCATTTTTTTCGATGTAGTAAAAAAAAGAGAGCTAAGAAAAGGGTAAGGTTTCGAGAGAAAGAAGGGTGGGGGTGGGAAGGGGCAATGCTTAAGACAACAGCCAAAAGTCTCGGAAGATAGCGTTAATAAAGTCCACAAATAGCTAGTCTCTTTTAGTTTTACTCTCTGTAAGAATGACAGTAATTTCATTAGTTGCCGCCTTCGCTTCCATCTTCGCTTCTCTTTAAGAATAAATAGCTTTTTTATAAGTAGGCGTGAAGGAAACATCTTCCGACCCCAAACCCCCACCACCTTCCTTCTGTACTCTAGCACTCTTTTTTTTTATTATTTTTACAAAGTCTTAATTCTCTTGTTTCTAAATCAATTATTTTTTATTTTTCAAGGGAATTAGGGAAGGAAGAATAAATAGAAAAATACTTCTCTAACCGTCATTGGGTAGTTTATAGTGTCTGTAATTGTACATAACGAAAAAAAAGATAATGTTGACCTATCTTATAGCCTAATCTACTTTAATTAACTTGGAGAAATGTACTATAGATTTCTCGTAGATTGAACGATTCCAAACCTTACAAGAAAAATATCTTAAATCCCTTGGGGGTTTCTTTTAATCTTAGAAATTTATTTTAAAACATAATTTTTACGACTTGAACTTTCTCCGCTTTACTTAACACTAGCTAATTTCTCTTATCGTTTATATTCATTATTCGGGGGTAAACACGCTGGGTTTTAGTTCAAAGTCCCAATTGTGTCGTCAAATTAAGGAACTGCGTGACGTCTTTTGGTGGCTCGCTACCAAATTAGCATTTTTCTCCTCTTTTCTTCCAGTATACACTCTTACACTCTTCTTTCAAAATATTCGTTTCTGAAATGACTAAACATACCCTAAAGGAGAAAACGCTGTTGCTGATTACGTAGTGTGTATGTCGTGAGTGAGTGTATAATTCCCAAAACGCTCTTGTTTCAAAAAGAAAATCGTTGTTGTGACAAAAAAAAAGGATAAATAAGATATTTATGATGTAAGCGTTTCAAGAGAGAATTACCTTCAGGTTACAAGTTTTCTTCGTTGCTTTTTTTTTTAAGACTAAAATGAAGGGCTTGACGTATTACCTCGTTTCTTTATCGACCGTTCCTTATTATCCCACCATCTCACTTTTTCTCATTTCTTCGATAATCCTATAAAACACGATCTTCTCCGGTCCATAATCCGATCGTAAGATAAAAAAAAATTCCACTTCTACGTCAAAATTGCTATATACCTGCTTCCTCTTTATTAAGGTAAAGAAGAAATTTCTTTCTGATCCCCAAATTTGCATATTAGCGTAGCGTTCGTTGCCTCGTTTCGAATAGAATTCTTCTAACTGGATGACTTTTTATATAGCAAAAAGTGCGCGGACTGCAAACGTTTTGGGGAATGAAGAATGATTTGGGTTCGTTACGAGAAAGTTATTGGATTCGGGAATCGATTTCTTATGCCATTTAAGCTATTGATTGTTCCATAGTCTGTACAAAATACAGTTTAAGTTGTAGTCTGCATTTTTAATAGCATGTTTATTCCATAATCAAAGCCCAAAACTTTAGAGCGGCAAAGATTTACTAAATACATTTTCTACACCAGACGTATCAAGGCTTTTAATATTTCCTTATTCATTTCCTTAACTTTAGACCAAACAGTCTGTACTGAGATGATTGGAACCTGGTTGGCTTTGTTCCTCTTTTGGGGGGGGGGTTATTTCTTGATGACGAAATAGAAAGAAAGAAAAAACAACACATCTTTCTCCACATCCTCCCTCCTTCATTGGCTTGTTTAACACGTGAAACACAGGATTTTTTTCATCCTTCTCCTTCTCACTTCCTCCCTTCATCCTGAATCCTAAAAGAGACTTGGTTCCTATGATCTGGCTGGGGGAAAACCCCCAAACACCCAGTGATGACTTTGGGATGGGTTGGCCATGGTTCCTCGCTGTTTCACCCTTTCCCGTCTCGCATTTATTTTCTTCCCCTGAACGAACCAAGGAGAAAAGAGAGCTAGTATGTATACCATCCTCTCTTTCCTTTCTTACCACGGTTTTCTTTACGGAAGTAATACGTTTCGGAAACTTCCGTCGAACGCGGCCTCAAAGATTAGAGAAGGAGAGCGAGAGAGAAAGATTCGTTTCTTAATGAGTCGTGTCCGCCTTTATCGCTGCCGCCGCCACTACCCAACGACCGAACGATGTCCGCGCGTTTTCTTTTATCATCACACGGTCACTATTCACGCTCGACGATCTTTATAATCTATTAGGCTTAGCTTGAAATGACCGTCTAGAAAGTCGGTTGGCTACAGTATACTTTCAATTTATTTCAATCAACGTAGGAAATGAAAAAATGCGTGGAAGTTACGCTGTGATAGAAAATTTACATCTTCCGCCTTTGTAGGAAGTAACTCAAATACCTTGAATGGAATATACTCGTCCCTGCCGCATTCCTAGCAAAAATTATATCTTAAATCCGTTCCGAACACAAAATGAAATTGGTATTATTGGTTTTATGAAAGAGAGAGAGAGAAAGCAAAAATAAAAAAGGAATGAAATAAAATCTATTTCGTTGAAATGAGATTTTCCATTTCAGCCATTTTTCTATTTATATATAATATATAATACGTATATAGCAGCATGAAATATTATGGTAAACGTACTTCTTTCGCTACGTATTTCATCCACTAGGTAAAGTCGAATAGAGTTAAAGGTTTGAATGGCTGAATTCAAATCCCTTTTAAGCCTTTTCGCATCCATTCTCTTACATGGCCTTATTCAGTTTAGTTCCTTGCACATTTTGAACTTAAAAAAGTATAAAACCTCCTGGCCAGCTTTCGCCATCCGTTTCGAACTTTGGATACATAAATCAACGTATTTTCGTTTTAGTCTATTGGAACAGACCCTATATATTGTTTTTTCCTATATGCACCTATCCCTATTGAACCAAGTCATCCTAATACACCCATAGGGATAAACACAGTCCAACCCTGCAGGTATACTAGATCCCAACCCAAGAAGAACTAGTTTATTTTATACCAAGCTTAGTATTGAGTTTTGCTGGGCCGTATCTTAGAGGGTGGTATCATTTCCAGCGTTTGTCGCACTCCCGTTTTGTAACGGAACACGAGAAGAGATGGGGTATAGGACTTCAGATCGAGAATAGGTCAGTCACTATACACGGTGAAAAACAAGAAAAGAGAAAAATCAACTGACTTACTGGCCCTATCATTATTCACCTAAGGGCCGAAAGAGAAGCTTTGTTATAAACCTCCTTCCGCCCCCCCCCTTCTTATATCGTATCGTACTGTTATGTTAGGCTTAGGAATCGCGTTAGCCTCCGTGATACATATCCGAGTGTTAGGCCTAGCTAGCTAGCTCTCTTTTACTCCTTCTCCAACTGCCGTCAGAATTTTGCTTCGGAGTAATTGCGCTGTCAAACCAAACAGTGTTTTTCTTTTTTCTTTCCCTTTGGCAAAAGGGGAGGGAGGGAGGGATGAAGGAAAGGAAGATAATGTATAATATACAAGTACAGTTTATAGGTTTTATAGTAATATATACGATCCTCCATTTTATTTCTCTTCTTCAACTTCCAAGTCCACGCGCGTGATGGTGGTGGTGGTGGTTCCTCTCCTCTCTCTTTTGCAGTAATCCTTCATGTCAGTCGTTTCTACTCCCCTCTTTTTCTTCCTTTTTTATATTGATTCTCCTTGCCTCCCCTCTTTTGCTTCTCATCTTAAAAAACTGGGGGAAGGGGGGGGTTTGAAGATTGAGAACTGAATTTTTTTGTATTTTCTATTTTTTTTCCTTCGCTACCAAAGAGGATTTTTTTCTCTCGAAAAACAGTTTCTAGATTATGGGAGAATCATTCAATATTAGGAGAAAAAGTAGAGAGAGAGAGAGAGAGAGAGAGAGAGAAAGGGAAGAGTTCTTTGCGTTGAGACAAATATAGGTATAATACAAAGCTCAATAAAGTTTCTCAGGTATTTTTAGCCTCGGAAGAAAGAGTTAAGAAGAGCTGGATATTATTTTTAACGCTAGTCTCGCTCGCTATCTTGGGACCCAAATGGTATAAAGTATTATAGTTTATAAAGGAAAGCTAGATGGAGAAAATAAAATTTTTAAAATTTATTACCACTTTTTACTCAACATCTCAGCTCATACTTTTGTCATCATAAAGGTTTTTTTTCTTCTTCCAAAATAAGGTTGTTTACGGTTTCAGTCCACTATTTCTTATTTTTGAAATTGATTGGGTTCTCAAAAATGGGGAAATCGTAACCGCGAAATGAGAAAAAGTGACTGACTATTTAAAACAAAGTGGCGTGCGTGGGGGGTTTCAACTCATTTCTTGGGAGCTGACGTTCGTGGTGTTGCGCCGAATGCAAAGTTGTTTCCTTTCATCCTACCTTAGTAGAATTCCTCGAAACACCGGGCAGGTTATGTTATTTCTTCAGATAAGGCTTAGGGTAACGTACGTGGCTTGTCAGTCAGGCTTCTACTTTCAGCGTCGCGGTGAACGAGGCTGACAAATGACAAATATTTCGATCCAATTCCTCAGACACGTTCTCTTATTATTAGGGCATGGTAGGAGAAAGTAACGTCCGTCTATCACGCGCGGTACGCCTTGTTTCTTTCTTTTCTCCGAGTTGTTTTTCCAATACGCGATGGAAAAAAGCGAATTTCTTATTTCGATTTACCGCGCGGTGATTTTATGGAAGAAAACAAAGACTATTTTGAAAGACCCTTTAAAAATGCGGGCTACGTCCGTTCCTTCTACCACTCTACCATTCTGATTCGTATATACTCTTGTTCTACTCGAAAGATTCCCTTAAGCCTTGTCTACTCGCATCGGCGTCAATCATCGATATTGGTATTTCCTCTTTTTTAGCTTTTTTTTCTCTTTTTCTTTTTTGTCTGGTACAATGTGCATGGTACATACACTCTTTGCTCACCGCCCATCAAATAGGTTACGGAAATGTTAGTGGGCGACTGGGTGCGGAGCCTTAAAGGTATAATGACGTCATATTTTAGGTTTGTTAGGTGGAAAAGAGTGGAAAGTTTTTCATCTCGGAAAGGCCAGGACCAGGATGGGCTCTAGATCAGCTCGGATTTGCGAGTCAAAAAAGGACGGTTTATGGGTGGGAAACTTTGCGAGTTTTTCCCTGATAAAAACCTGGTGATGTATGACGTAGGCTTAAAGGAGTCTCCGCGACGCCGCACCCTATAACAAATCCACCTCGCCCCGTTAACCTTATAGTCCTTCGCGACGCTTGTTAAAGAAATACGGACTAGTCTTAGACCCCGTATGCCATCACTATCTGACTCGCGAGGCTATCTCTTAAGGGAATATGCCTGAATTTCTTCCCAAAAGCACTCTGTATCTCTCCTTCAATCCGTTAAACTTTTTGAGTCCGTGTCTACGAAGCTCTCTTTCTCTAACCCATAGGCTTTTTTCCATTCCTCCGAAAGTAATTTCATTGGGTTCGGTAAGTTGAACGAACGAACCGTCGAAAGTACTAGTATTTACGGCCATTGCTCAGATTCGAATTGATGTTTCTTTCTGGGTTTCTTCCATCAATGATTATTATAAATCCGTCTTCGTTCTTATTCCGCCCTTTTGGTCCCGGTCGTATCATTTATAAGAAGTCGATTAAAATAATTACGTCTTTATCCAATTGGAGAAATTCTTTTCCTTCTTTTCCTAAGCTGTCCTCCCACTTTTTTGTTTTTCGTAACTGAGCACACGTATCAAGAAGAATCGAATTGGAAGGCTCGATCAGTCTTCGGCAACGTCAGATAAGAGGGGTTATAGGATGTTTGTTTTGAATTCGCGATTCTTTTCGATGAATCTGCTAAATTAAGTTCGACTGACCTATTTGTTAACAATGAGAGAATATCCCTATGTTGCGGTGGCGACACCATTCTGCTTGATATTATTAGGAACCCGTAATAGACCCGACAATGTACAAATAGCTATATAATAGCTATATAAGGTTTCCATGAGCTCATTCTTTTGCATTGGGTCGTTACGTGTTTGCCAGTATGACAGCGATACTTCAAGAACCGGAAATGTTTGGACAGCCCAATTCTATCTATGAATTTACGTCCTCGGGTCCTGTATGGGTTCTTGTTAATATTGTATATACGTAATGGTAACGCGATTAAAATATGCGGTGAGGAGGTAACAACCCCTCCCGCCCCAGGCCGCGTCACAAACCCCTCTACTTAATTCCCTTCCGGGCTCCTTGACGTATCAACTTCAACAAGATGACATTCGAAACGATATCGTTCTATTAAAATAAAGGCTGGTAATTATATTTTCCTTCTTCCCCGTTCCCTTGAAGTACGCGACCCCAAAACTGCCCCCTCTTCCTCATCTTTATCGAAGAGGGGCCATAAATCCGCGCATTATCTCATTGTCTCGAAAAGGAGCGCGTCGCCGCCACCGAAAAAGTCATAACCAAATTATTGCCTCCACGGGGAGGAGGAGATGGTCGGGTACGCGCGCCTTCCCAAAAGTTGAAGCGCTTTCGGAGTTTCTCCTAAAACTCCCGATGAACGGTCAAAACCGCCGTTAACGAGCTAGGTCTTAATTAAACGAGGCTTACGTCCCGATCCCGGTCGGGTTGGTATAAGAGAGGAGGGCTCTAAGTAAACGTATTTCGTTAAGACCGAGGAAGCCTCCTTCGTCTTACGAGAGGTTTAGATTTCCCTTAGTCTTTAAGCTAAACTGGTAAAGATGACGATAACCTTGTTAGAAACGGAGAACGTGCTGTATGAGACGCGGTCAGAGAGCCTATCCCTCTATTCGCGAAACCACAGACCAGATAGTTTTGCGGTTACTAAATCTATGAGAAACGCTAACTTTAGTCGCGTCTCGATCCCGCGGGAGGCCCCATTCTTGATACTAGGGTTTAGGCTTAGCTGGGACTTTGGACACGCACGCGGCGTAGAAGAGGAGAAGATTGAGAGTAAGAGTAAGAGAAAGAGAGGGATGGGTTTCAACGTCAACGACATTAACCGTTGATTTCCGGAGCGTCCGTGTTCAGTTTCGTTTCAATTAGCTCATTAAAACTCGACGAGGAAGAGATTTCATTAACCGCATCCCCTTCCACATCATCCCACTCCCCCCTCCCCACCCGTTTCCTCTAATTTTCCAACGTCACCTTCCTGGCTGGTGGCTCACGTCGACTGATATTTAGAGTCGCTAAGCCTCGTTTGGGTACTTTCTCTTTTTCCAATAACCTTTATCCCTTGACTAAAAGAAAGCTCTATCATCGTCTCTCGCTCGACTTCTCCAATTTCGTTTTAGGTTCTATGTTGTATAGGGTTTAGAGTGCCATTCTAATTTACGCTGACTCTTATTCTTCGACTATTGCTTAGTCAGGGACCCGATAGAAAAATCCTTAATTTGAGAAAACTCGCTAGGGACTTGTCTAAAGGTTTATTAGGAGTGGTTTTTTCTTAGAAAATTAGATGTTAAATTGATTGTATTTTAATAAATCAGTGATGAAGACTTTTTTGCCTGGGTTTTTAGTTTCATAAATATAAAGGGTCAATTTAAAAATGGTATTCAGAATTTTTTAATTTAAGGATTTTGATTTTTATTGCCATTAAATACTTTTCAAAATAGTTTTGCACTTTATCTAATAAAACAACTTATCGATAATTAAAAAAATGTTATCTCTTATATTTAGAGCACGTTTTATCGTTAAATTTTCAAAGATTTCTTGTTTTCCTTTTCCTTTCTAATTTTTTTAAGACTTCAAAAAATTTGAATAATTAACGTAGCGGGCGGAGATTTTTCCTTTTAAAAGGCCAATCTATTGGAATCAGCGGGAAGCTCGTTTCTCGACGTGCAGCGAACGCGGCTCTTTTTCTTTTCAAAAGAAACGCAGGACCGCGCTTTAAAAGTACTAATTAGTTAACTTCATTTCCCCCGTTGCCCTATCCTATAGCTCTAGCTCTCTTTTCGTTTTACTTTGCCAATTCCCTCATCCCCCGGTTCTTGGCTATATCTCGCTTTAACACCTTACCCCTTTATACTCAATTTGTATTCGAGTCTCGAGAAAAGTGATTTCTTTAGCCGGAGAAAAGGCCAGACTTAATACGCTGATTACTTAAAGAATAGGAAGCGACGATGTCTAAAGAGGAAGTGTTGTACAGTAGTATAATCATCTTCTACTGAACTTTAAAGTACTTGATTATCTGTCCGTGTAAATATAACTCGATTTTACAGTTAGAAAAGGCGGAACTAGGCCTAGTTTTGTAGATAAATAATTCAAATATGAGTATTAGTGTTAAACCTAGCCTGAATATTATTGCTAGTAGATGGTACGAGGCTTTAGTACGCCTTTTCCTTGTCAAATCCTAAATATCGATGTTAAGCCTTGGTCATTTATCCGAGTCCATTCGTTATTCGTTTCCGAGTCGACCAAGTAGACCCGAGACCTTAATAACAAGCGACATACATCCGTAGGACGAGTCACGAATGCTATAAGTAAAAGAGTTCATCAAACACTCTGAATTGCTTCGGTTTCTTATTGCTATCGGCGATATCATAGATGATGCCCGCTTGCCAGCCAACCACCACCACCACTCTCTTTCACCATACATCCCTGGGAGGAACAACTATCCGTTCCTTTCATCCTAGCTTCTCCACTTCCTCCCATACAGCTCAACATCCCAGTCGTCTTCCGCCAACTAATTGGAAGCGCGCCGGGTGGCCTTCCTAGTCTTTACCGATCCAGCCCAAGTCAGACGGTTAATTGTGACAGTATACCGACCATCTATATATAATACCCCACCTTCGTCTTTGATCCACCGCGACAGTTTAACCAAGAAGCGAGAATACGAGCTAAATCTCGCTTTAGTCAGCGCTACAAAGTTACGAGATCCTTTGGATCCGTCATCGCTGTGTTTTCGATACGGTTTCTACGGCAGCGGATGCAACGTTAAACGTAAAAGTCAGCTCCAGCCGCTTTTCTCAGAAGGAAAAGGTGCCTAGTTGGGAATAAAAGGTTTAAAATGCTGGAAGCGATGCGCCCATCGATAGGATAGGCTGAAGTCCGAATCCTATATTATATACTCAATACGCCAAGCTTCTATTCGTCCGTGGAAAGCTGACCGTAATTCTCGCGCCAGTTTTCATTCTTCCTTCGACCCAAGAAGAGTAGAGTTCTTTCTATATTCCACCATGGGTATAGTCCCATGTCCCACATGTAGGTATACTAGTTTGGTACCTTAGTACGGGGATATCGAGGATTAGGCGTTGCCATCCAAAAACCGTGGGGCCCGTCATTAGACCCGAGGCGTCACTCTTATCCGTCCTAATCCATCACCCATTGTGACGGAACTCGAAAGCCGCCTCTCCCTCTTCTCGCGTACACACACAGACTCCTTCCTTCTTAAGTCTTCCATCTCTTTTCTAGTTCCCATCCAACCTTTGATTAGGCCTAGCAAAGTATTATTTACCCGTGGACGATCTTCTATAGTCTATACTGAATCAATATATTTTTCGATAGATATGTTACGCGTAACAAATAGAGAGAGGTCTAATTGACAAGACGATGATCGAAGGATAATGTATATGCTTCCTTCGGTGGAATTAAAATATTAGGGACACCCATGCAGTTCGCTCCTAAAAATAAACAGTTTCTTAAAAGTTAAATATTGCGTTCATTAGTTAATTCTGCACGATTTGAAATCTTGTGAACGTAGCTTAACAATATAATCCAACACTGATAACACTCTATGGACATG
This sequence comes from Phalangium opilio, assembly GCF_054372755.1. NCBI lineage: Eukaryota > Metazoa > Arthropoda > Arachnida > Opiliones > Phalangiidae > Phalangium > Phalangium opilio. The sequence continues at coordinate 1,083,742 of NW_028324155.1, forward strand.
AAAGTTTCAGAAAGTAGTTCGTAACTTATTATAGTAAGTATGGTTGGCTCTAAAAATTGAGATTTCCACTTTATCCAAATTGTAAATTTCATTATGGTGATTAAAATATTATCTGGGTCAGTCGAAAATGTCAAGACTTTTTTTCCTTATCATGTCCTATCACGCGGAAGAAGGGGACTGAAACCTAGTTAGCCGAGAAGTTATTGATCGTTGTCTGTATCGGAAAGATGGTCCGAATCTTGATTGATTACTAGACAGAAGAGGTGATAGAGCGCCTTGCATGGGGAGTGGGCTTGAAAACGGACGGCACTTTCTTCTTCCGATTTTTCTCTTTCTTAAAATTTTCTGCCGTTGACACTTTTGCGTAGCCCCATTTATTACACCCCCTTCCTTCTCCTAGCTTCTTCGGACTTTAGATGCTGATGCCGAAATTCTGATGGCGACGATTCTTTTTCGGTAACAGCTCCCCCGACTCTCTTTCCATCTCTCCCTACAACCCCAGTAGGGAACATTTTCCTTCGATTTCTCTACAGTTTTTACTTCTTCTTCATCCTTTAAGAAGAAAACTTTCTTCGGAATCTAAATGTCAAACAATATTTATCGTTTTTGCTCCGGCTTTAAGTTAATAGACGCGAGATTAAGTATTTGCTCGAGCCAAAGATTTATCGGTACTATAGGCTTGCTAGCTTCGATTCTTTCCATTTCCCCCGCCTATTTCTTCCGCGTGTCTCAAAGTTCCAGAAAACTCTTTCTCTTATTTTCTTACTTTCTTCTTAAAAATTTTACGTCAATTTTTAGTAACTTTCCCTCATCTCTAATCGATTAAGAATCGATTTAATTCTAGTCAAGGGAGGAAAATGTATCCCGGATAAAAACTTAATAGATATTTATGTCGACCTCCTTCCAAAAAATTCGACCGATGAAAAATGATTTTCTTATTACTATTTTAAAAAAAGAAAAAATAACTAAATATCGACCTTTTTTTCTATGTTTTTCAGGGTTTGGTTTTGTAACGTTTGAAAATGAAGACGTTGTAGATAAAGTATGTGAAATCCACTTCCACGAAATCAATAATAAAATGGTAAGTATTATACGCGAGGTGTATTTAACCAATAATTTTTTCCGTTAGTTTTTAAAACCTTAGTTTTGAACATATCGCGAATTAATCGGGATTACCTCTAAATGGAAGCTTTTTTCTTAGCATCAACGAAGAGCTATACAGACGGTCGTAGGAATACGTTGTTAGTAACGCGTACTAGGGTCTCGTTTATAGCATAAAATATTTATATTTAAATTTTATTGAGGTTCGGTTAAAATCGTTACTATCTTTATGAATTTTCTGAAATTAATCGTGCTCTAGTTTCGGGTTTTAGTAGTACCGGTGTACTTATTGTTTACAAGAAAAAAAAATACTAGTATTCCCTCGGTAAATAATATATATTTGAAGCATTCTTATCGGTAATCCTTGGCGATTTAGGCTCTTTTGTAGAGGTTTTTTTCGTTGACTAAGTACTGTATGGAAAGGTCGGAAGGATTATTATGGTCGCCGTCAGTCTCCGTAAGCCCTGGCGAGATAATCCAGCAGTCGCGAGTGGTCGTATAGCGTACAATGAGTGCGCGTCAGCTTAGTTTCTCCCCCCTTGCCCTTGCCCCTCCCCTTAGCGTAGGCCTAAATGTAGCGTTTGTCGCGTAGCATCCGCGTCATCTTTATTTTGTGCCTTTTCTTTTTCTCTTTCCCCCCATGTGGCAGGTGGAATGCAAAAAGGCTCAGCCCAAAGAAGTCATGATGCCAAACAATACAGCACGAGCCAGAGGTGCAGGGCAAGACATTTATGGCATGTTTGGTTTTTAGTGGTGGCAACTTAATTCTTAGTCTTTCTCTATCTCTCTCTCTATATATTTCCTATTGATCTATATATACCAACCTTTTCTACCTATTTATATATCCTAATAGTAACCGTAGAACATTTATTGGTAGAGTGAAAATGAATTAAAATAAATTGTAAATAAATAAGAAATCGTCAACAGAAAACGATAAATAGACTTTTAATACATAGTTTTCAGACTAAGAGAATTGATACCTTTTACATCAGGAGACCAGGCTACTTGGTCGGTCTCTTGGTGTAAATTATATCAATCCTTCGTGTCTGAAAACTAAGTATTATCTTCCATGATTTTTCGTTTTTCACTCTACCTTCGAACAACTCTTGGAAAATCGACATTAACACTCGGACTTTGAATTTATTATAAATGGTATAATTAAGAAATAAGAGTTTCACATTTACTAAGTCTAGAAAAAGGCTTCTCCGCTCTTTAAATTCACTGGTCTTCTGACCAGGAAACTCCTTAGTCCGTGATAACACGATTTTCCATATTCCCAAATTTACCACCAGTTTTTGAAAATGGAATAACATTTACTAATACACGAGTGTATATTAACATTTAATATAATATATTTCCAAGTAAGAATAATAGTTGGAAGTATAGTATATAATAATATATATGTTCCGTTTTTATTTTAAACTGGTTATTAACTGTATTCGGATTAAGCACCTTTCATCTTTTCCTGATCCGTTTTTCACCCATTAGTTTTATATTTTATTTCCTACAACTTATACAAAACTATAAAGTATATATAACTATGTATATAAACCTTCTGGAAAAGAGAAGAAAATTTATCGAAACGTAAAAAAATATATATATTTAAGCTAAAAATATCATCTTCCAGAAAAAGTATATATATTATATATAGTATAAGAAAAAAAAGGCAAAAAAATTCTACATTTTTTGTATTATTCCTATATCCTTCGATGGTAAAGTGAAATATATGGGTTTGGCCCCCATAGTTCTCCTTTTTTGTACACACTGGCTTTTTCGCGGAGAGAGAAGAACATTACGATTCTTCTGACAACACCTGGAAATAAGACGCGGGGAAAAGAAAGCCTTAGGAAACTTAGTAAGTCTACTATAGTTCGGGGGAATAGAGAGTTGGAAAAGAAGCAAACTGCCTTTTGCTAATGGAATCGTAAGCTTTTTGGTCATTAATCCTACGTCTCCTAACCCAAACTACCTATAGGTACAACATTCGACAAAACGAAAAATTTCCAGAAACTTCGTAATTTCGCTGTACCTTTGCAAGCAATGGGATGAAAGGAGAAGAAAAAAATCCCTGTTCCATATACTATATACGAATATTGATGGGGACTTTGGTTCTTTTAATTTTCTTTCGATCGTTTATCATCGTAAAATCAAAATGACAAATTTCTAAGCCTCGGTCGGTCTTATTTTATGGCAGAAGTTTCTTTGAAAATACTTTAAAATAGTAGCCTAAACCCCACTCGCTTTACCATCGAACGTTCGTTCGCCTGGAAAAAATTAAAAGTTTCTCCTGATTCCTTAGATTTAGTAACATCATTGATTTTTAGGCCAATTTAGAAACTATTCCTACGAGTCACGTTATAAAATCTATTTTAAATTGAACATTTTTTTTCTTTTCTTTTCCATCCTCAATTCGACTATAGATTTGGTATGGCCACTAGGAGCGCTAACCGACGGTAAGTTTCATTTCTTACGATTTTCCATTTCGTAAATATCGAAAGAAAAGAACATTAGTAGTTCGTGAAATGTAACCATAATTCTTATACGCTTTATCCCATATTTTAGAGCTGTAAACAATTTTTTGGTTTTTCGCTTTCTTTTTATTTTTTATTATTAACGCTTAAGGTATAGAAAACTATACGAATCACTCGCGTTTTAAATGATTAAAGCTGGAAGAATGGCATGCGGTGATTGCGAATCTTCCAGTCTTGGGTTGGGAGGAGCATGGGATTCTATACGAAAGTTAATTTTGAACTAATCTGAATTTCATCTTTATATTTGACCGTGTCTTCGAAAATATTTTCATCGACGCGAATCTCTGAACCGTTTCGTGATCGCTTTGAACCGTCTGGATCGATACGACGACGACGTGAACTGTGACTGAATTGGTTGGTACGACGTGACGTGACGGCGGCGGTGCAGCGGGATTCCCAGCGTACAGCTACGGTCGTGGAGGCTATCCTGGCTACCCGGGCTTCGGCTATCCATTCGCAGGTATGAACTTAAACATGCAGCAGATCTGCATTCCATATCCTTTGGAGCACTTGAATGTCTACAACCTGCATGCCATGCAGATTTGAACGGCGCGCCACCCGTCATTTTGTGGGACGCTCAAAGGGAAAGTTCGTTATTACCTCCTACTAGCGTCTACCCGTGGATGTTACTTAAGAAGGCGAACAGGCCCACTCTCGGCGACCTGTGTCTCTGAGTCACTTTTTAACCTTTAACGAGAAAATATTTACCAGAAACGAAAAAACCTACAAACAAAAAAAAAGTTAATCACGCTTAAAAATCTCTCTCTCTAATCTATCTCTTAATCAATTTAATCACACGCCGCTATATTTGCTTTTTATTCTTAATCTATCACTATCTATCTCTTATAATATCATCGTCTTAAAACGTACGCTTCCCCTTTTTGGAATGAAAATGACGAGTCGTTAATCCCAGAGTTTTAGAAAAACGGGCCTCGGTCATTTTTCGCGATACATCCCTTAATCTATCCATTATCCTTCGTATTTTGTGCGCCTATCCGTTCGTAACAGCGCGTATATATTTCCACGTAAATACAAAACACAAATTCGGCGTCAAAGGTTAAAATTTAGAGTTCAAACGACACAGATCAAAATCCTTCTTTAGAAAACAAAACAACAATCAAGAAATATTTTCCAATAATTTTTTCTCCTGGAAAAAACATTTTTTTTTATTATTAATTTTTTTTTTTGGAAACCGCGTTCTGTAATATTATTTTTCTCCTATGGGCCCAATTCGCGCGAGAAATCTTCCACGGGAATCATTTGGAAGTTAAATCTTCGTTTAATTCGAGCTCTCGAACTCAAACTTCGAACATTTTTTACTAAAAATTAATTCTTTTGCGGGGTAGAACTTTTTTAATTACGTTGAAGACAAAAACAAAAACATCAAAAACAATTAAGCTCTCCCCGGAATTCGTTATGTTGGTAGTTTTGTATTATATTTTATCCAAGACATCGTTTTGCGTCAAAAAACGATATTTTTATGTAAATATTGTTAATTTTTATCGTTAATATCGTTTAAAAATCGCGTTAATTTTTTGATGCCCCCTCTCTTTCCTCAATTTCGAAAATATGCAAAGAAAACAAAGGAAAACCGATCTGATTTTTTTTAATTTATATATACAAATTTTTATTTTTTCGAAAAACAGTGCCAAAAACAATCCCTTTAATTAACACGATGCACCCTAATTTTTTTGTGACATTGCGGCTCGCGGTAAACCAATTAGATACGTAACTAAATCCATCCATAATTAGGTAATAGTTAGCAATAATATTTTATAGCAATCAATATTTAGAGTTTAGGAGTATTATACACCGGTGATGAACGAGAAAATAACAAAACTGCCTTGGAATATTTTCTATACGTGTAGATATTTTTAATAGCATTTTTAGACCTGATAGAGGGTTTTTTTCGGACATAAAACCTTTTAAAAACATAAATGTAGTTTAAGTATTTTACGGGTAGATTCTAGTCGGTGAAATCGCGCGTTTTTTTTTAGAAAAAAAAGGGGTAAACTTTGAGCTAAAAATAAAATTTCTAATTCAATTTATAATCAGAATGAGTGTGGTTTTAATTTAATAATTAGGCTTAGGAGGAGTTCACTGTTTTCCGGCCAGTTTGGGACTCCATAACGCTTGCTTTTCATAATATTTGAAACGCGTACTAAGCCTAATTGAACGACTTAAAATAATTACGTATTAAAATCTTTACCACACTCCTTATGATGAACAAAATAGAAATACAATTTTTAGCTCTTGGTTTACTTTTAGTTACACAAGGAAAGCCTTAGTAGTTTATAGGCCTATTAGTAGAGAATATTTTTGCGCTAGTAGATCAAAAAATAAATAAACAAATCGTCGAAAAATTAATAAATAAATAAATAAAAAAACGAGAGAAAGGAAAACTATTGTCCAACTTTTTTTTTGTTTAGATATGTGGCCCTGCGCTGTCGTATGCGAGAGCGGAATGGGGATTCTGACGTGCTCCTAAGACCATTTTTACGACGCACGAACCAAATTACGATATTTTTAATTTTTTTTTTATTAACTAATCCAAAATGGCGACACGGTAACACTGGATTTAAAAACAAAAGATACAGGGTAATAAGAAAAAGGAACAACTAAGCATAGCCACTGTAAAATCAAAAACAGTCTACTAAAAGAAAAGGGTTCGCGCCAATTTTCTCCGATTTTTTTCAAAGGAGAGATTAAAAACAGACACCGAAATGAACCGTTTTTTTTCCTGCCTTTTTTTTTTTTTTTTTTTAATTTTCTTTTGAAAAAAAAACAAAAAAAAATCGTGGCAGTTGTGGAACAATTATGTCTTCTATTTTGGACATACTCAATTTTTTTAAATATTTTAAATACCTTAATATCAACAGAATAAGTGCGCTTGACCTTTTTTCTCTTTTCAAAATTGTTTTTTTTTTAAGATTTTAAAATCTATATGACAAAATTTGGTTAATTATGGAAAAGCAAAATTTTTGCAAACGACCAGCTTAAATTAGTGATATATTTATTGAAAAAAAAAAAAGAAAAGAAAAGAAATTTCCATACGGAATAAAATATATTATATATATTTAAATTAAAAACAATGTTTTTTGATTGAAAAAAAAATTTAATAAATTTTACTTGCTAAGCAAGAAGCCCAATATTTTTGCTTTTAAAATTTTTAATCTTTTTCATTTTTTTTTAAACCTCTTTTTCCCTCGTGTTTTGAAACTCGTACTGCTGAAGGATAAGTGGATTTGATATACGCTCCTTAAGTGTTAGGCTTATTTAATTAAACAATTAATTGTAGGCGCGTTAATGAAATTAGATAGCCCCGTTCAAATCGCGTACGTGATTATAGAAAAACTAATTATAGATTCTAACAAATCTAAACGAGCTATTCTAAATATTTCAAAATCGAATTACAAAATAATGATTCTTCGAAAATTCATAATATTCTTAGTTACCGTTCGATTTTGACGAATTTAGGATAATTTTAAAGCTCATTTGAGGATCTGTAAGAATCATAATTAATTTTTAAATTTAATTCTTTTCTTCAGTCTTAATTATAAAATTGGCCCCGCGATGTGTAATTAAGGGAAGACGTTTCATTTTCAGACCATTTATTCTTTTCGTTGTTTACAGCGGTGCTTCTTACAAACATTTGCGGTAAGGACGGCAGATGAAAATAATGCCTGATCGTACGGGGACCTTCGACCGAAGCCGAATATATACAAACAAACAAATATCATAATATAAAAGTCCCGAATCAAAATATCACAAAATACACTTAAAATCCGAGCCATCGAATTTTACCATTATAATTAATCGTTTCTATTGTTAGTAATTATTTTTTTTAGATTGTTAATTAGTCAATATAATCAGGGGAAATCGAACCACAAACTTTATTATATAAGTTACTAGTTTTAATTTTAGTTTTCTAAGTAAAGAAAAACATGTTTGTTTAATATTTTTTTTCTTATTTTTTTTTCCAATTATTATACGGATAAAAATCATCCAGTTTGTTTCATTTATAATTTATTATAACCGGGTGTAGATTTAGATAATTACGCTAATTAATTAGTTAGTTAAATAGTTAATGTAGATCAATTAATATCAAAACCATTTCTGTTAAAGCTTTGTTTCATTTAATAATTTCCACGGTTTCTTCAGCAGTATGTAGAAATTCCGCGTCGACTAAAAATTATTTGGAAATCAAAACCAAATCGATATTATTAATTCGCAAAACAAAAACAATAACTCGGTAATTAAGCGATGGTATCGCCATTGCGCAACTCATTTGTGCCAAATTACAAACCATTTATCCAAAATAAGCAATCGTCTCTTGGTTGCAAGAATTTCCCTCCTTTTTTAATCCACTTTCGCTCCTCCGTTGCGCAATTGCGAGCCCGCCATAAGAAAAATTGCTTAATTTCGCTTTTTCGGTTAATATTTAGATCTGCATGGCATTATGGGTTTTATTTTAGACATTTCAAAAGATTAGTGCATGTTAATTCAAGTTTCAATGTGCTCAATCTCTCTCTATATATACTTTTAACACGAATAGTGTGGCTTGAAATATTACTAAACATTAACATAACATCCACGGGCGGGAGGGGTGTTGTATGAAACTTCATTGAAGCTTTCATTCTGAAGGTTTTAATCGATGTTCAAAATGGTTTAATATCTCTCATGAAAACCGTGACTTCGTAAAAATGCTAAGCCTAAATCTTTTAATGGGGTGAATTGGCCTTTATCTATTACTTATATGGGATGGGGCATGAGGTTTTTGTAATCCGACAAAAGGTTTTCTTTCGATTTAGCGATAACGAAAACCTTTTTTTTTTCAAACCAACCACATTTATCTGCTATGCTTAGTTGTACAATATTCATCTCTCCCCCCTTAATGTATATTTTTGTCCTTAGTTTTGACTCTTTTTTATAGTATTTTAGCCAAACCCCCTGTACTCTCCGTAAAATTTAGGAGAATTGATATTTTGGACACCAAAAGCATTTTCTTTCTCTCGCTTTTTAATTAAAAATTAAAAATTACAAATTACAAATTTAGTAGAACTATATATAAGTATAGTACAAGGGGCCACCAATATATATATATATATAATATATATAAAACAATTGGCTAAAAATTTTTAAATATCATATAGAGAGTATTTTTAAGAATGTTACAGAAAGCGCGTCTTAAAAATAGTCGTAGTGAAACATTTTTAAATGGTAGATAATACAGAGTGGCCTTTTTAGATAAAATATAAAGTAAATCGTAGTTTGTTTATTACCACAAACGAAGATGCCAATTTTTTTAGAAGGCAGTTCGATAATTATTAAACGCCGTAGCACTTATCATAATACTAATTAATCAGATTTATCAAATATGCTCGATACGATTATTATTTTGATAAAATTGAGACATTCCATTTGGTGATGATCATATAAGGATTAATTAATTAGTACATCCATATATTTCACGAAATCTTTTTAATGATCCCAAAATAATTAAACAACCACCACCGTAGTTTATCCTGACATATCAAAGGTATAACCGACTATAGAATCATTTCTATAGATTCTAAATTGGTTTTACAATCAATTAGGTTTGAAGGAAATGATACAAACACCTTCAGACGAAACAGAAAACACTTATTTTCATTTTCTCCTTAAATATTTGTGTTTTTTTTCTCTCTCTACGTCGCGTAAAACTAACTTGATCAATGTGTTTTTCCAAATATACTTTTCCTCACCTCTTTTTCTATCATTCTATCTCTCTGTACATCCTATTTTCTTTCTCCATAAAAATCTAAAAAGGTCTTTTATTTTAATTGGGACTGTCTTTTTCAGATTTTTCTTGCTCTGTCTTTTTATTAATATTTTTTTTTGCCTCGTTTTTTTAAAATAACCATAAAAAAATTAACGTTCACCTTTTGTTTCAATGTGGCTTTTCGTATATATTATTACGTTTTTTCCATTTGAATTTTCATTTTACGCAGCATGACATTTTTTATTAATATTAACAATCTCTTTAATAATTATCTATTTTATTTTTAAGTCCAATCTTTACTTAATCCCCTATTAAAAAGTTTATTCGGAACCTTTTTTTAAATATTTTCACTTTTAAAAAGAATTTGATATATTAGCATGAATTTTTCCGACCCTCAAAAATCTCAAAAAAATTTCTTTGGCGTTTTATATTCTTTTGAGCGGCGGGAGTGACGTAAATATTTATATATATATATATAACGTAAATTTGTATTTAAAAAAGAGACGCCTGTTTTTTAATTTTATCGAGGGGAAACATATCAGAAGTTAAACCTTTAGAAAGAAATCGAATATCGAGATGCGTAAATATGAATGGGGGCCCGACACGCGAAAGAATATTAAATACCCGCAAAAGACGTGAAGCCAGTGAAGCCTGCTACACGGGGAAGGCAAACGTAATCAGTTTAATCGTTAATTATTATTTTGCGAATTTATTATTTCACGATTTATTTCAAATGAGAAATTTTAAAAAAGACAGTCCCGAGATTTTAAATTATATTTTCTGATGATTTTTAAAGTTAAAATTTTAAAATATAAAATTATACCTGGATCGAATCGGCTGTGTAGAGAGTATAGGCCCTTCTTTAAACAAAAATATGAAGAAAAAAAAAGACAACTCTGTCCTTCCCCCTGGCATTTTCTTACCACAGGCTTCACGACTGGGTACGGCTACATTCCCGCGGCGGCGGCCGCACCCCCGACCGGGGCTCCCGTTGATCGGCACGCTTATTACGCCGAAGCTTATCATCCGGCCACTCTGGCTAACCACCACCTAACTAGCGTCGCCCCTAATGACCCCGGGGTCAACGCGGCGGCGGCTGTGGCGGCAGCGGCGGCCCAACCCATTTCTAACGCTACCATACCGAGGGAGCATTTCGTCCAACCTACCTGTCGGGCCCACGCAGGTAAGACCAAAAAGCTATCGTACCCAATTTTTCATCCGACATTCGATTTCGAACCAACGAATACAAAGGGAGCGTTTACCAAACATGCCACTACGCGTTGCATACTCTACCATCCTGTGACAGCCAATCCTTACGCTACTGGCAGTTAGAAATGACAATGCGTAACGTTAAGCCTTTTCTGGCATGGCGTTAATGAATCACGATAACGAACAAAAGATTGTCACGTAAACATCTTGCAAAAGGTTTGAGTGAACGTTCCCATTTTGGTATTCTAGAAATTAAGATAACCCCCATCAGTTTCATCGAGATCCTTAGACCCCTTAAGATACCCGTACATACGTTTGACCTTCCTTGACCCTACCTTGGGATAAATCACATTAGGTAGTTTAAAAACAAAATCTATAATCGAAGTTATTGATAAAAACACACTTCTATATCTTAATAAGTAAAAAAAGCAATGAAAGGAAAAAAGCAATTTTATATTTGACTTCTAGAAGTATCACGTACATTATAATGATAACAAAATAAGTAATTATATTCGGTGTGTGGGGTTTTTCATCCAATTGGATCCGGGTATCTTTAAAACTGTCGCGTACATTCAAATCCCTTAGATTCGATAACGTTTCGAACGCTTAAATCAAGGCGAAAACAATCATAGAGAAATGAAGGTGTTTTCATAAAAGCCCTCTTACAGGGTGAATGAGATACACGCATTTCCTATGAGCGCCTGTAGAAATGTTTAACCCGCGATACACCAACAGCGGGTAAATTCGAATCTCTAAGTGATGGGCAAAATTTGGTTGATAGGGGCCTATTGAGTACGCCACTGTTTTATTACTACGCTTTTATTAGACTTTCGTAAATGTCGTCAATCTATTTCGTAGGGTAGAATTGGTATTTTAGACCTAATATCTTAGCACTATCTTCTATATCGTAACTTTACTACTACTAATTACTAATAAATTATTAAAATAATAACCGAAACATACGAAAAAAACATCCAAAGATAACTAACAAAACAAGTGTATTCCGAAAAAATCTTTCTATATAATAATAACATTATTAAACTATTATAAACTTTAATAATAATAATTATAAAAATATTATCAGGATAATATTAATGACAGTATCGTAATTAACGTAACGCAAAAATTTGAGGAATGAGTCACCAGCTTAATATTTAGCCTTCAGTTTAGATTCGTTGCGAAATTAAACTAATTACGTTAGATTATGGGTAATTAAAGTATAAAAAATATAAATACCTCGCTTTTGGAAATTAATTATATCGAATTGTATTTAAAAATAAATAAAAAAATTTATTCGCTAATCGTTAACGCTCGCGATTTATCAAAAAATAAATAATTTCAACGCTATTATAAATCCATCCATAACATTTATTATTTTATCCCGAATCCTATTATAAAATTCAATTCAAAATACGTTATGTAATTTTTCCATAAAGCGACGTATTTATAATTTAATTAAAATATGGCGAGTATTAAAGCTAATTAACATAAAATATTCAATCGAAACTCCGTCTATTTAAAAACAAAATAAATAAATTCAAACGCTAAAAAAAAGATAAATAAATAACGAAAAAATTTGAAGATAATGAAAAAAAAACAAAAAAATATCAACTATTTTATATTAATTAATATTCCCTGTTATTTGAGATATATTTTATATTTCTATTTTTAAAGTTTAATTCTTGCCATTATACGGTACGCCATTCTCTTCGATTGAGAATTTATACGATAAATTCAAAATAATAAATAACGGTTTAACGCGCGTTCGCGTCACGTTGCTTAAAATATAAATAATTATTAAATTCAGAAAAATAATAACAAATAACGGACGAAAATAGAAAGGATAAAAATTATTGTCAAATTTAACTAACAATACAAGAGCATTAGTTTGAAAGAAGAAATGAATTGGGATTTGATCATTTTATTTTGATCACGAGAGGTTAATTTTAATTACGTTTAAATAAATACTAATCGAGTATTAACATAAATTGATTAATAAATTTAAAGTTATTTATTTTAAAATAAAAATGCCGAAATGAATTATTATTTATAAAATAATTAATTTAATAATATTTTTTATTATTAAATTAATTTATAAAAAATAAAAAAATCTCGTGATCAAAATTATATATTCAAGATCTCTGATTTCTTTCTCGCAAGTTCTACACGCGCTAAATTAGAATCAGTTTTTGTACCTCATTGCGTAAAAAAATACAAGAAAACAATGTCTTTTTAGGTTACGCGGGTTACACTCACACGCTGTTCTTAACATAAATATACCTACGATTATTCATTAATCTATGAAGATAAAACAAACGAGACGATAAGGGTTTTTTGGTTCGAATTATAAATTAAAAAGAACGGGCTGCGAAAGAAAAACAAAAAAATATATATAACGATGTTGCTACGAAATATTTAAAAATGTGTATAAAAGAAATTTGAAGACTGCGAAAATACAAAATAACCAAAAAAAAATGGGTGAAAAAAAATCTTAAAAAATCGTAAAAAAAAACTTAAAAAATTGTACATTGTGTAAATGTTAATTTAATCTCGGAAGTATTAATTTATTTCCGAAGAGAAAATAATAACACATAAATTCTCTCTCGCCTGGTTTTCGAGAGACTCAAATTTAACAAATTGAAAAAAATAACAAATCCAAATATCCTAAAAAAAATAAATATTACCTGTTTACGGTCCATTTCTCTAGTCCATTATATCACGGATAATAAGGATAGAACTCGTGAAAAATCACGGTTTTTACATTTAGTTTAAACTTAAAGAATTATTTTCAAAGATTTTATGAATCAGATTACGAAATATATCATAATATAAAATAATCTTCAAATTTGGAGCTTGAACTACGGTGAACAAAACAAAACCCTAAAAAAACCGTGATTTTTTTCCAAGTTTTACAACCAATTTTGACCACTCTTCCCATCTCTCATTTTTAATTAGATTTATACCAAAAAAAGAAACGGGTTTTTTAAAAGCTCAGTGGTTGAAAAATTTTCCGTAAGATGTGTAGTTTAATCGTTTCCCATTATGTATAAAATATTTTTTGAAGTACAGGGTAAGGTAATTTAGGTAAATTTGGCCTAACTTTAGAGTCGTACGTTGAAAACCAAAAAACAAAAAATCTATAAAATCTTTAGTATATCAAAATGGATAATAATAGTGTCCCCTTGGATCCCATCCTATTATTTAAGCTACTCAATTATCCGAGGTGATTCTCCGATCTCTGTGCGCTGATAGTCTCCTTGCCAGTGGTAAGTTTTATCCCCCAAAATGGAGGAAAAACCAAAACGTTGCCAGAATTTAGGGCAAAACAATACCCTCTCTCTATTTACCAACCACTGTGCTCATCTCTCTAATAGAAGTAGAACCTTTTATTTTTTTCTCAAAATTCGTAAATGAACAATTTGAGTGAAAAACTTAGAAAATCCACCGCATTACCACCTCCAATTCGATGTGTTGTTTCCATAAACTAACTGATTTCTCTTCGTAGTTTTCACCCATTTGTAAAGTTACTGGTTCAATTCAATTCAATTGATATTATCCGGTGTTTAATTACTAAATTCAATTCGAATTCAACCGGTAGACTTTTTGTAGTAGAAATCTCTCGTAGAACCGTACAAAATTTCCAAATTCTCATAGATGCATTTTTTCAATTTAAAACTTAATTAATACCTGTCTCTATCTCTATACTATTTACCGTAGTTTTGAAAAGTAGTTCGCTTCAAAATCTCGTAATCTCTATTGATAAATATTTATAATATTTATACCGTTGTTTTTTCTCTTAAAAATGTATTCTGTTTTTAGATGCGTATTTTAATAGTAGTCTTCGAAACTGAAACGCAATGTAATACCACAAAAACAAACTTAAATATGTCGTAGTGATTTTTGTCGTAGTATTTTTCGTAGAAATTTACACGTAGTTGGGATTTATACCTTTTGTACTCTATCTTCTTTTTTTTTCTCTCGCAAACCGTAGTTTTGTCGCGTTGTAAACATCCGTTCGTAGTTTTATAGTAGTTTACGGTTTACACAAAACGTAGTAGTATTTTTACCAAACCGGTATATAGCATGGTAGTAAAAAAAAAGAAAACCAAGACTTTTGAACGCTTTTTGTGCTCTTCTCCGAATACTCTACCGAACGTTTATCTCTTTTGCTTTCTCTGTACTTTTTTTATCATTCACTTATCTATTGCCAACAAAACTTTTAAAGTGCCGTCGTATTTTTTTAAAACAAAAATCGACGTTTTGTAACAGTTTTAACGGCGATATTTCTCAATTAATATAACCAAATCGTGTAGTGAATAGCCCCTCGTGAAAGCGAAATTTACCTACCGTTTTTTTCTTCTAAAATCGAAACCGTAGATCGTAGTTTTATAACCAGAAAAAAAATCACTTTTAACCGTGTTGTTTTTTACATAATCTTTCACCACTTTTACAATTTGATTAGATGCGCTTGATAATACATTATCATTTTTTTTTGTTTTTTCGAAGTTTTTTTTAGTACGTAGATTTTTATTTTGGTATTTTTTTACATTTTTTACATTTTTTTTCTTCGAAAAATAACGATGATATTTTGTGTTTTGTGGCATGATATGTTTGACCATTGGTCATACCGAAACTAATAATCTTCTCCTCCCCTTTTGATTGCAGTCGAGCTAAATGGGCAACAGACTTCGCCTCCACTACTAACACAAGCTCTCTCAGGTATTAAAAACCAAGCGACCAAGGCTTCACATTTTTTGATTTTTTTTTTTAAATTAGGTTTTTTATTTTTACGATCAAATATTCTTTTTATTTTTATCCAAAAAACGGGGCTAATTCATAGATTACCTTTTTAAAAATTGAAATTAAAAATCTAGGAAGACAGTAAGCTACGTTTTCTATTACCAATTCAATGTGATAGAAAATGAATCGATAGTTATAGTTGAAAAAAGAACGCATATTTTTACTTTTAATTAAAATTTGGAGCTCAAACGAGGTTGTTTAGTAGTTGGCCTAGGCCTAGCTCTGATCATAATGTACAAACACTCGTCCGTGAAAAAATTTTGTCCGATTTGTTATATATTTTCCTTTCTTATGAATTGGCCTCAGTCGAACGTTTGAAGAGAATTTGACAGCGTTTTGTATTTATCTTTGCCAATTTTTGCAAAAATTATATACGAAAACTTGGGCAAATTCTTACAAACGTACAAAATATTTTTTTTTTTAAATTTTTGTGTCGCGTTTTTTTTTTGTCCAACGTAATTGCATGAATTTTTTGTTCATATTTTGAAAATAATCGAGATATATTTTTTGCTCCCGTTTTGCACGCATTTTGATTTTTATAAACCACACACGCTTGCAACGAATTTTTTATACTAAAAAAATAGTCTGCTTTATCAAAGATTAATTTAGGATCAATTTTATCCTAAGAGCTGAAAAAAAAAATATATTTTTTAAATCCATGCAAATTCGTTAGACCACTAGTTTTCGTTTTATATTTTTTCTCCTCCCTATACACGAGGGATCGTATTTTGTTCAAATCCCAGATACAGAAACGCAATTTTTGGGAATTCATCTTCTCGTGGAGATGTTCGCGTGAAGCAATACCTCAGTTTTTTTTTCCAATCCTAGAATTGTAATTCTTAATATTGATTTGAAAATAACGTGACTCGTGCGCGTGCTGATTTGAAATTACGTATATCAAAAACCGTCAAAAAATGTAACAGAATATGATCCCGTTCACTTGATAACTCGGTTAACAATAATAGACTAAGGAAAGGCGCAATCGTGACGTCATCACTGCAAATCCTAAATCGCAATCGCAAATCGAGGTTACAAGGTAACGTTTTGTGATTTTATTGGAAGCGATTGCGATTATTTGTACGTCTCTGTCTGTATGTTTTTGAAGATAAGGTGGTCTATACATAGTTTACAGACTAGGAGGATTCATACCATTTACACAAGTAGGCCTGGCTTCCTTGTGTAACACCTGAAGCCCGGCTTCCCTGTTTAAATGGTGTGATTCCCCCTAAACTGTAAACTATGTATAGTCAATTGGCCTCTATCTCGTTTAATATTTCAGACATTGATAAATTTCCAGTTGCAATTGTTTAATTATTACTTTAAAATGCGAGGCATTATGACGTCACGTTGGGCTTTTAAAGGTTACTTAGTTGACAGTAAAACTTTGCTTGCCTCGAATATATTACTCAGTGATGAACAACTACGGTCCACAAGGCTTCGCCCCACCCTCGTCCCCGGCAAACAGCCGTGGTTTCCCGGCCACAAATAGTCCCGGACCTATTGAGTTGTACAATTCCAGCCAGGATAATGTAGGCTACGTTCAGGCTACGAGTCCCCAACCATCTGGCTTTCCGCCGATCGCAGTCAGCAGGGTGAGGAGCTACAGCTCGATTTTAATATCGAAGAAAAAAATTAAACATAAAACCCTCGAAATAGGACAAATTGCGTTCGAATTCCTTTATTAACTTAGGAAACAAAACCATTCAAACTTTACTCGAGCTCAAAACGTCAAACGTTCGAACGCTTTACCTATTAAGAACTCTAATTAAGTTATAATTGTAATTAACTTTAGGAATGTTTGACGTTTTGAGCTCGAGGAAGGTTTAGAATTAATATATTTTTTTTAGATAATTTTTTTTTAATTTTGGTCGAAGAAAATTTAGAATATAAACAGCTCCTTAGAAATACGTAAATGATATTAATGCTGATAATTAAAAATATAATCAGTCGTTAACTGATTTAAAATGGGGACGCCGTGCTTTGCTGCATGGCATGCCTACGTAATTTAGGTATTTGGGAGTTTCGCCTCGAAGCGGCGGGGGAAAAAAGGTTATACTTAAAAAAGGTTATCTTAATTCTAAGAGTGATTCGTCCCGTACTAACAAAATTTGAGTTTAAGGAATTTTGTTTAAAATATAATATTAATTAATTTTTTTTATAAACTTTCTTCAAATAGGGACCATTGATTGCTGCAGCTTTCACTAATGGCTACCACTGAGTCTAAATCACAAGTGGCCTGCGACCTGTAATATAAGGTGAGACGCTGCATTAGACCTGACCTTTTAGTTAAACTTAATTTAATTATAACTGGGATGTTAGGGGTTTTATTTCACAAATTAAATTATAATTCTAAATGAATACGAAGCTTTACAAGCTTCATTTGTGTCGATGTTAGGGTTTTATCAGGGATAGATTTAATTTTAGAAGTAGGAATAGAGAACAGAGTAAACTGGGTGAGCCTCAAAGAAAGGCGGGTCATAGCGACAGAGGTAAAATGGAATTACTTATTTTTCGCCGTCCCCGTCAGAAACGTCATCATAACGTAGTTTAAGTGAGCCAATAAGATAATTTAAACTTTTCGTTACGTATTGGAGGGAGGGGCTCTCCACTGGGCTATAAGTCGGACTGAAGTAAATACTAACCTTTCTCCATTCATACTTCTAAAATTAAATCTATCCCTGGTTTTATTTTTTTTAAATAAATTTAATTGTAATTCTATTAGCTTCATTTGTGTCGTTAACTAGAAAGAGGAGAATTCACGTGTGTCATATTTCGACAACTTAATACGATATAACATAACATAAACAAGCGGGTTACCAAAACATTATTTTTAAGGCTTCCATTTTCTTGTTAATTTCCCATCTCAGGCAGGATATGGCAGCTGTACTCAGGGAGGACTAGTTTTCGGCTGAGTTCTGCCATAATCACCTATGTTTATTGTATAAAAAAAATATATAAACCAAGAAAAAAAACAAGTCCCTTCGATGGCTTCCTGAGGGACACCAGTGAAATTGTATCTACAAAATCCCGGTGTCCTTTTTTTTTAATTTTTTATATATATATTATCGTCCCCCTCCCCCGGAAAACATTTTACCGTCAAAACTAAAAAAAAAATACAAAGAAAAAAAGAAAATACAAAAATACTACAAATGACTCTTTTTCACTCTGCCGAAAATAAACACTCGGCTATTTTATTACCATTTTTTTGTTTCTCTCGCGTGCGATATTACAAAGCTTTGATTTATTTTAAATCCTTCAATACCCTCTCCCCCACACGCCCTTAACGTATTTAAAAACTAATCTTTATTAAATAATATTAATTAATTAATTATGTATTTAAGAAATTATTCATATTTTACCGGTTATTTTTAAAACCGTAACTCCCTTTTTATATATATAAAAAATATATATTATATATTTGCCTTTTTTTTTTCAATATACGTGATTTATTTTTAATTTTAATTTTAAGAAATAATTAATATTTAATATCCGATAATCCGAGTAATTTTAACGGCGTTTGTTTTAATTGATTTTCATCACACACCCTTTCTCCCATCATTCATTCCAAAATTAATAATAATTAGCATTAATAAATCAATCAAAATCTAATTTCAGCAACGCGCGTTTGTTAAAAATTTAAGGTTTGATGTGATCCGTTTATGGCCTCCCCCTTTCCCCCTTTACCAGAACCTTACCATCCTAAAAACAACTAATTAGTCATATTTTTCCGTCTATAACCGATCCCCATTTCCCCCACCTCAAGAAAATATAAACATTTTTAATTATTTTTACAAAATTTTCAAACCGACAAGAATTTAAAGAAAATACAAAAAAAAGTACTTTAAGAAGAGAAAAACAAACGAAAATAATATTAATAAAATGAATTAATAAAAATTTCGCGAACGAAATAAATTGTTACTTATTGATATGAAATGAAAAATGAAAATGAGATAAAAAAAATTTGATATCGACGTCCTATACTTTATAAAAATAAACTCTATTTCCAATCCCCCCTATAAAAACTCCTATGTCGAAATAAATACATAAATATATATATATATATATTATTGGTGAAAAAAAATAAAAAAATAAAACACAAAATACAAAAAAAAAATCCCGCGATTGCGCTAAATGGCTGGAGTGATAAAACTTAACAAGAACTTTTATCAAATTTATTGAAATAATAAATCAGAACTGAATATACGAGAAGATAGTCAAATAACTTCGTACGGATATTAGTAAATGCGAGTGATGTTGGAATATAATTATATAAACATAAGAAAAAAAATACAAAAAAAAATAAAATCAACCATCGATGTTCAAACGGGTTCATCCTCGCTTTTTAAGAAGACAAAAGAAGAATTTTTTCTTTTTATTTAATTTTTCAACTTCTTTTTTAAAAAAAGAAGCGGGGAAAAATGTACGCATTCTTTAGTTTAATTTTTTTAATTTTAATTTCTTGTTCAATAGGCAAGCGATTTATATTTAGCCGATTTTGTTTAATTATTTATCAAAATATGATTTAATCGTCATTGTTCATAAATTATCATTGTATTATACGTGCCTATCTCGAAGCCCATGCTAAGCGTGCGATCTTACATGAAAAAAAAAATTTAATTATATACCAAAATTAGATAAATTTGCAATTTAAAAACGGATGAATTAGTATAAGTCAAAAAAAAAGAGAAAAACATACATAAAAAACGCTATTTTTCGTTATATTTAATGCTCTTTTAATTAGCGTATAAATGACAAATAATAATAATAATAATAATCTTTTACATTTTTTAAAACAATGAAAGAAAATAATAACCAGTTTTTTATCAAAAACGTTGACCCATGATTTTAGAATTGTTAAAACGAAGATAAAATACAAACACAAAAAATGCCCTTCCTCACGTTATCAAAAAGGTAATTAATTATAAAAATAAACACAAATCTTTAGGATAAATATTCAGGATGTTCCTAATCACTAAACAAAGAAACCATATTGCTTCCGATATCAGTGTATAATAACAAATTAAGTAAAGAAGAAGTAAAAAAAATCGGGGAGAATTTTAATTTTTAAAACAATTAAAAACAAAAGTTTAATTTTTGGCCACCACGCTATCTTCCAAAAAAAAAAACAAATAAATAAAATACAAATGTATTAAACCGATAAATATAAGAATGATGATTATTATAATAATAAATAATAAATAATGATAATAATAAATAAATAAATAATAATACCGTAATTAAATAATTTACGGTAAAAGTCCATTGAAAAAAAATCGCAAATAATTAACGAAAAAAAAATTTAAAAAATTTAATCGTGAATAAAAAAAAATTTACCAAACGTTCTGAAAGCAATATAGTTGCTCATTTTTGGGCGAGCAAAAAAAAAATAAATAATAATAATTAAAAATACAAATTTGTAAATATAAAGTTGAGTGTAAAAGAAAAAAATTATATATATACATATATATAACCTATTCATTCTATAAAAAAAAAGTGTTGCGTTACAAAAATAATTCGTGTATTGTCATATAGGCTCTGAAAAAAAAGCAAACATATTTGAAATATTTGAATGAAAAAAAACCAAATTATTGGGGGGGAAAGTATTCAGAGCTTCTGTGTCAAAGGTTTAAACATCAAGTATCAACTGTTATTATTATTGTGTGTGTGAAAACAATACAAAAACAAAAACAAAAAAAGTTCTGGCGCGTATGTCTTTTTTATTATTAAAAGGTTTTCGGGTATATAAAAGCGAGGTTTTTTGATGAACGCTCTACTTGAAGGCCCATTATAAAAGAAAATTACAAAGAAAACAAACCCAACTGTGTAAAACTGTGTAAATATTATAAATATATGTAAGAATTAGTAGGCAGACGAAAAATACAAAAAAAAAGAGAAAAATAACGTGATCTTTACTGGATTCTTTTTGCCTCAAAAAGAGTGGCCTATTAAAAAAAAATGTGTACACGAACAGGCCTCGGTCCTAAGCAATAGTGTATGATAAATAAAATAACTCTTTGCGTGGCCTTTTTTTAAAAAGATAAAAAAAATACAAAAATTTAACAAAAAAAAAATACAAACAAATAGTTTAAAAATAATTGGAAATTGGTCACAAAAGTATAAAAAGTAATTAATAGTAGAATATATCCCAAAAGAAAAATGTGAAATACCCCTCCCCCAATAAAATAAAAAACAAAAAACAAAAACAAAACTTGAAAATTGCCTAATGTTAAGGCGTTTTCACGAATATGCACTAAAAATATTTAAAAATAAAATAAAAAACCAAAAAACAAAAAATGCCTATACACGCTTTTACATCTATATAAAAAATAAACAAAGAATGAGCAAATTGATAAAAAAAAATGTTTCCAAATGCTACGGAAAATTCGCGGAGGTCTTTAGATATTAAACAATCACTGAAATACGACGAGGAAATAAATAAAAACAAAATCATAAAATAAAAAAAAAACACTAACCAAAACAAATTAGAAACCCAACGAAAAATATGTACCCTATTTAAACGAGTAAGTTTTTTAAAAGAATGATATATCTCCCTTATTAATTTTTGCGAATTAATGAATAAATTTTGGGTTTTTTTAGGGCTTTCGATAATTTCGTCTAAGTAAAATAATTTAGTAAAGTAACGTTTCGAACGCGCGTGATACGATTCGTATAAATTAAAGAGATTAATTAATTAATTGGCCGCGTTTAAATTAAATTAAATTAATTACGAACCGAAAATATATTTAAAGATACGTATAAAAATTTATCGAAATCCAGGTCCTACGAAAAATGAAACCAAATTGAAAGAAATGAACCAAATTTTCCGTAATTTTTAAATGATCTTGTAATATGTAAAATATGCAAGCTTTTTTGGTTAGTTCGATTTGACGAAAAGTTGTATAAAAAAACTGCCATAGTTAGAATTCTTTTTTATAATATTATTGTTTTGATGATCAAATGTATAAAAAAAATCGTCATCTTGTTGCAATACCCATCAATCGGGAAGAAGAAAAAAAAATGTATAAAAAAGGTCTCTAGAAAATTTCACTTAGTATAATATTGAAAATAAAAAAAAATGTTTTTGGGATATATAACGTAATCGGTGATTATATAAATATATATAAAAAAATTAAATTGACAAAAAAAATGGTTTCTTGGAAGAAAAAAAATGTTATTATGGAAAAACGAAAAAGTTTACAAGATTATTCGGAAAGAAAAATATTTCTTAAGTGTCGTGAAATGTCGTTTTAATTTATATTTTAGATAATTATAAGTGAGAGAGCTTTTATGTGCAACTAATTACGTCAAAATTAAATCAATCAATATTAAGAAAGATAGTATTATTCGAAAGATTTCTCGTAACTTTTAAAAATTCTTAACATTTTTAATTTGAGATTCGACTTTGAAGTAATTGGTTGGCTCTTTCATCTTAAGAAAACCAAAACACGAACTTTCATGACGCTGGTAATTTAAAAACTTTTACTTTATTTCAAAAAAGTAAAAAAAAAAAAATAATGGTAAAATGTGACAGAGATCCTAAAATATACATCCCCAAGATTATAAAATGATTGTAAGACTCGGGACGCCTCGAATCAAGATACTGAGCTATATAAATTAATTTTAAATGGTTTTTTTTAATTTAATTTTGTCATCTGTCGGAAGTCATAGGGCTTTTTATTCGTTTCTAAAGCTTTTTAAATATCGGAGTCCTTATACATTCCAACGCAACTCGTATTTTAAGAGCGTTAGTTACTCGCCGCTATATTATTTCCTCTATTTCGTGTCATTCGGTTGAAATCATTTAAAGAAAAGTGTTCGCCTTCTCTGTATTTTGGTGCTCTTTTACTATTATAACCAAAAAAAAAGAAAAAGCAAGCCGATAAGCAACACCGCGAAAATTAACTGTAATATCGCGAAGCCTGATCACGAGGTGTTGATTTCGAGGCTCTGGAGTCTCGCGATAATATACTACTGACCATAGACATTAGAACATGTTTTAAGAACCTAGACAAACTATTTCGAGGCGGGTCTCGTGACTTTTTGTGACGGAAATTTCAACCCCCCCATCCTTCGCGTATGTGATAGGGTGAATGGTACGTGGCGACCCTATTGACGAGCGAAGGAGTTACTGAGTTTTAACACTAAACAAATACTGTAACGTTGCAACTTGCAAATGATTTAGTTCTCTACATCCTACTAACACTTCTCCTTCCCTTGAATAATAAAAACCTCCCCAGCGGGATTAGAACCCGGTAACCGCTGTTTAACTTCCATTGTTAACATGGAGTTGGTAATATTTTAGTTTACTTCGCCGCGTGTAGAGGCGCCACCAATTATTCACCCCATTACGCGTGCGAAGGGGTTCTGCCATAGAGCCGTACTCAACGCTGAAAATTCAACTGTTCCTCTTGTATCTCTATGCTACTGACCGAAATATTAAATTGGAAATGTTTAATAAAAAACATGAAACAAACAAAAAGATAAACCAAAACCCCTCCATCATAATAGTTATACATTGTCGGTTTGTAATGTTACCTGTCCTGTAATTCCCACATGCTCAGTGGAAATAATTAAATACCTTTATGGTTGAAAAAAAAAGTCGTAATTTTTTTTGGGTTATTTGAAGTATAATATATTGGAATATCAGTGCTTTGTTGCAGAATTACTTTATTGGAATAAGAATATATCATAATATAAGTAAATTAACTTGTGATTATATATATATATGTTTGTGTGTGTGGATGCAGATTATTAGTTGTAGAGGATTTCAAAAAAGTGGTAAGTTTATTATATTTATTTTCGACTTTATATTGTCAGAGTAAAATTTAATTAACGGAAAATCAGTTCTCGATGAGAAAGTTTTCGCTTAGCAAAGCATAAGGTACTAGAAGAACTTCATTGCCACGGATCGCCCATCATTTTTTACTCCATCTCCACTCTTTCCTCCATGACTCGACGAGTCTAAAAAAAATACTTATTTCTCAGCCTGTTTAGTAGACAGGGGATTTCGTCTGCTACTTTGCTTGCTTATTTTGGAAGTTCTTGTCGAATTTTGCTCCTTCACTTTCTATTTAAATTTAAATATATATATATATATGAAACATTGATTTTTCTATGTTTACTGATCATGGACGCTGGCTACTTTTATAAGAAACTTTCTAGTGGGGCTAATTTCAATTCAAATGTAAAAAGAAAGCCCAAAATAAACACGGTAAGTCAATAATGGTGTTCTAAGCCTTGGCAAAAATTATGCCGCCAGGACCACCACATGTTTTAAGCACCACGTGTTTTGGTGCACATTATATTTTATTGGAATTAGGTGATTACAGAGAAATCACAAAGTATTGAAAACAGTAAAGATGAAGCCATTGAACCATGTCGCAAAAAATTTAAAGCTAACAACATGAAACAAGAGAAGGTTTGCAAAATATTCTGTCAGTGGTTGTCAAATAGTAATTTCTCAAATACATTTGTTATGTTCAGTTAAATGAATTTAGAAAGAAAAGTAAGATTTTTGTTTGGGGAACCGATGTACCAGACCCAGTTTCGAGTTTTAAGGACCTTCATTCTTTATACGGAGTTAGTGAAACTATTCTTAATAATATCAAGGAAATGGGATATGAATCATTAACCCCCATCCAAATGCAAGCGATACCCGTTTTGTTAGAGGTACGATACACCAGTCTGTAAATTGAAAGGCTAAGCTTTCCAAATTTTTAAACACTTCTTTTTAATTATAAGAATCGAGAACTCTTAGCTTGCGCTCCTACAGGTTCTGGGAAAACAGCTGCTTTTTTGATTCCTATTTTGCATAGCCTGAAGGTATTCTTCATCGTGTGTATCTTTCCAACATAGAGCTAAGACTAAAAATGTTTAGGAACCAAAAAGAAGTGGAATAAGAGCTGTTATAGTAGCACCAACAAGAGAATTAGCTAAACAAATTCAAAGAGAATGCCAAAAACTTTCCGAAGGGACTGGAATATCCAGTTTGGTTATTAAAAAGGCCAATGCCAATAAACCAATATCAAAAAAGCAAGGTATAGGAATGTCTATTAATATTTAAGAACTAGGAAGTGAAATATATTATTGCAGTGTTTCATTTCTCAATTGTTTTTTGAGTATTTCAACAGATATTTTAGTTACAACTCCGAACAGATTAGTATTTCTACTTAATCAAGAGCCTCCGCTAGTTTCTTTGAACACGTAAGATTGTTTTTTGTCAATGAGATAGATAGAGTTCCAATTCAAATCGGCTTACCGCGATACACATTATTTTTATCAAGCAAGTTTATCAAAATATGACAGCGCCACCTAACGGAACTAATTACAACTTTTACTTGTTTATTTGCAATCAGAAACATCGTTAGGATTTTTATTTCATCTATTTATTAGATTAAAAAAGGACTAGAGTTTTTATTATTTAACTCGCTTATTTTATTTAACACGTTTAAAAAACTATTTTGACAGCAGACGGTAATAAAAAAGTTCTTCAAGTGATTAATAGGTGGCGCCACCCGTATTTGATAAAGATTCATGCTCGACAAAAAGTGTATCGCGAATCGTCGATCTCGAGATCCCGCGTTGTGACTCTAGGTTTATATATATATATTCTATCTCATTGTTTAGAAGCAAGGTGCGTTATTGAATCCCTGATATTTATTTTCAGGGTTAAATGGCTGATTGTTGATGAATCTGATAAGCTTTTTGAGACAGGCAAACAAGGTTTTAGAGATCAATTAGCGGTTATATATAAATCTTGCAATGGACCTGGATTAAAAAGGGCAATGTTTAGCGCTACATTTGCTTCGGAAGTTGAGAATTGGTGTAAATTAAATATGGATAATGTTGTAACTGTTTCTGTTGGTGCTAGGTGAGGAATAAAATTAAATAATAGTACTCGTTAATAGGACCAAAAACGGATTTATGGGATAAGAACGTCGGAGTTAGCGAATTCACTCCCCATCCTCGCATACTTTATTGAGAAACTTCGTCTGCTTATATTTTGACTCCACCCACAAATTCGATCTCTAGATTAGTAGCTATATACAGAATTTGTGGGTGGAGTCAAAATATAAGCAGACGAAGTTTCTCAATAAAGTATGCGAGGATGGGGAGTGAATTCGCTAACTCCGACGTTCTTATCCCATAAATCCGTTTTTGATAGGACTAATCTTTTGTTTTTTCTTATAGAAATTCCGCTGTAAACATAATCAAACAAGATTTAATATTTGTGGGAAATGAAAGTGGTAAATTGGTGGCCTTCCGGGATTTAATCAAGAAAGGAATTTCCCCTCCTGTTTTGGTGTTTGTTCAATCAAAAGAGAGAGTGAAGGAATTATACGCGGAGCTTGTGTATGATGGAATAAACGTGGATGTTATACACGCTGAAAGAACTCAAACGCAAAGGGACAATGTTGTTAAAAGTTTTAGAGCTGGGAAAATATGGGTGCTATTATGTACCGAATTGATGGGAAGAGGGATTGATTTCCGAGGTGTTAATCTGGTTGTAAATTATGATTTTCCACCAAGTGCCGTGTCTTATATTCATAGAATTGGTAACTTATTAGTTATTACAAATTTTAATTAGTTTTAATTAATTTAGAATAAATATTTATTTTTTATTTTTTATTTACAGGGAGAACTGGTCGAGCTGGAAGACCCGGAGAAGCCATAACATTTTTCACTGAAGATGATGTTTCCAATTTAAGAACGTACGTATAAATAAGTGTATGTAGTGCAATTTTTTGTAGCAAAGATCGTATTTTATTTATTATTTTATATAGAATTGCTCAAGTAATGAAAGATTCTGGCTGTGAAGTTCCGGATTATATGATGGCTTTGAAAAAACCATCTAGAAGAGAAAAGAAACAATTAGCGAAACAA
This sequence comes from Phalangium opilio, assembly GCF_054372755.1. NCBI lineage: Eukaryota > Metazoa > Arthropoda > Arachnida > Opiliones > Phalangiidae > Phalangium > Phalangium opilio. The sequence goes on from NW_028324155.1 coordinate 1,111,027, forward strand.
GCTCCAAAAAGAAAATCAATCTCAACAATTCCTAAAGAGAAATTTAAGAGAAAGAAGAAACGAACGAATGATTCAAAAATTAAAAGATTAAAAGATGAATAAAATCCTGATTGAAACTTGAATTTCTTTCTATATTATTTTTAGAAATTTCTAGTGGAATCCAGTCTTGAAAGGAGTAGAAAACTGTTTATTCTATGTTTAAATTCTACTTCTTCCAAGGTTGTAATGTATTCTAGTTTATTTCCTTTGAAGTTTCTCCCACTCTTTTCTATAATTTCTCGCTTCTATAATTTCTTGGCGTAATTTATTCGACCTTAAAATAATTAGGCTTTATGGTATTTTGGCTCTGTAAATAATTGCGCTTAAGGTTAGTTGATCTTACAAGGATCAACACCGAGTCACTGACACAGGAAATTAGCCTTATTCCTGATCAGCGCCACTAGGGTAGTGGCGAATTTTCGAACTACTAACTGACCATAGCCAATCAGAGGGCGCCAAAAACGGAAAGAAATTCTTTTTTACATTTCTGCTTTTTTTTACGAGTTAGCGGGCAAAAATCGTCGGTAAACGAGTTTTACGCGTGATTATTTCGTCCTAGAAGAGAAAACATCTTTGAAATGTCTGCTTTAAGGTATTTTTCACGATTAAAAACGATTTCAAATGACTGAAAATAAACTTTCGCCTTTAAAAACAGGAAAAAAGCAAGTTAACACGTTAAGCCTTGGCTCAATATTGACAGTTGAGTTGCTGACAGTGTAGTATATTGCCACAGTTTGGAGAAATTGCATTATATAATGTACAATTCGTAAGATTTAGTTTAAATATAATAGTTGTAACTCAAGATTAGTCAAAATTTCCAAGATTAACAACCGTTGTGTCATAGAAGTCTTTAGAAACAGTCAAAGTTACCTTTCTTACCACGCCTACCCTCGAGATAAAGTTATGAGACAGAAATGGTTAGGCGCTATAGCAGCTGGGGTAGGAACTAAACCACTAGACCTGAATAGTTCACGAATTTGCTCCAAACACTTTCTACAGACAGACTAGTTTCCAACTATTGGTTCTCAATGTAAACGTCTCAAGCCATTCGCAATTCCATCAATATTTGAAAATACAAAAGTTTTGGATGCAATGCCGCATTCCCCTACTCGTAGCCAAACGGTTCCTAAAGAAGCATTTGGACATATGAGTCCAAAAGATAGAACGCAGTTGTTGGAAGAAATGGGAGCATTACATGTTGATCCAGAGGAACTTAATCAATTGCGTACCTATCCTAATCATCCTGAAGAACCACTACCAACTCCGGAAGTTCAACCCCAAGTTGGTGCAGCTGTTATTTGAGAGTGTCATCATCAAAAGCAAGTAGTGGAATATCATTGAAATCCACTTATACACCATATACACCACGTAAACAAAAACTCCTAAGAAATGAATTTGAGTTATTGTTATTGCGTAGTAAAGAGAAGTTTACAGTAACAAAGTTTATTAATAGTGATAAATCAGTAAAATACTACACGGGATTTCGTTCTTATGAAGCGTTTTGGTCATTTATTTAATTTATATTTAATGTACAAAATAATGTCAAAACAGAGCACCCATATGTTAAACCTTTAAATATGTTGACAAAAGTTGATATAAACAGTCATTAAAGAAGTATTTTATAACCAGAAAAGATTTATTTTGTTCATAGGATCAATATATCAAAAATTCGCGCTGGAATATTTCAAATGCTCCTAGCTTCTCAATATCTACATTGCAACTGTAGATAGTGAATCCAACTTGACTGTCAAGAGTTTGAATTAGCTTGACGTGTTGTAATTGTCTCCGACTTAAAAGATATAACAAACACATAACACCAACCATCACTTAGAGGTTGTGGAAGGCTTATTAAATAATTCTATTGCAAAATAGGGTAAGAGAGTCATAAAATATTTGCTGGTAAGTGTAAGCGGGATCGTGTTTCACTATTTCTAAATCATTGAACAATAGAGGCTCGTCAGTTCTTGGTTTGTTCATATGCCACATTTGAAGGCGGGTTGTACAAACACCTCGTAGAGGTAATGTTTCTTCTCCTGCCCTTACGCAGTTCAATAACTGATAAAGTAACGCGATAGAATGTTTACAATCACCATTGGTTCCGGCTGGGCATGAGCATGATATCCATTTGAGTCTATTGGGCTCTTCATCAATAACGAAACAACTAAATAAGTTATAAGAAGTTGGTCTTCTCTCAGCATCACAAGTTGCACGGAAGTAAAGCAAGTTTCCTAAATCAGAAAATCGTGTTATATACATTATTCATAATTTTGGGGCTAAATATTTTCAGGCTAGAAGGGTTCATATCATTGGCGCTAGAAGGGTTCATATCATTGGCACAAGGTTACATGTAGAAGAAAAGTGCAGACTACTTTTTCCTCGGAGTAGCCTGGTCTCCTGTAAATGGTATGAACCCTCCTAGCCTGAAAACAATGTATATAAACAAGCATGTGTATGTATTATTTATGGTAAATTACTTCACATTTTATTTTATATACAAACCTTGAAGATTTGATTCAATGCCTAAAATCTTGTCCTCTTTATAAAGCATGAACCCTTGCTTTTGCTCACGCTTTGCTGTAGCATGAGTTTCCGCTATACCATCAGACAAGTCGGTCAGCTCTAATTTTTTACCCCAACCATTCTTAGGCGTTACTCGGCCTTGAAGTCTAAGCAAACCTAATTAAAAAACTGCATAATCAATTGACCAATTACCTTTTAGGCGTATTTATTGCCCTACCTTCTTTTGACATATTTGGATTAACCGCCATTACATCAATACATGCTTGACATAACCATTCATCTTGCATTAAATTAAGTCGTACTTCTTCCTCTAAATTTACGCATTTTGGATGATACCATTCCAAGCACGTCCCACATTGTAACATCTTTTGCGTAACGTCCTTTGGTTGCTTACATATACAGAATAAGCGCCTCGAAGATTCTTCAGCGAAACACGTTGAAGCAACAAGTCCACTTCGCTTCTTAGGCCTCACACTCTCTTCGGCGTTTCTTTTTGACATTTCTTAACTAAATTTGAGGATTAAATTTCACCGTCTTGTTTGAATGAGAAAAAATACGAGCTTTCTTTTACTTTCTCTGCTCAACCACTTCTCGAAACCATTATAGTATTCTAATGTCCATGGTCGAAACTGTGACAACTCAACTGTCAATATTGAGCCAAGGCTTAACGTGTTAACTTGCTTTTTTCCTGTTTTTAAAGGCGAAAGTTTATTTTCAGTCATTTGAAATCGTTTTTAATCGTGAAAAATACCTTAAAGCAGACATTTCAAAGATGTTTTCTCTTCTAGGACGAAATAATCACGCGTAAAACTCGTTTACCGACGATTTTTGCCCGCTAACTCGTAAAAAAAAGCAGAAATGTAAAAAAGAATTTCTTTCCGTTTTTGGCGCCCTCTGATTGGCTATGGTCAGTTAGTAGTTCGAAAATTCGCCACTACCCTAGTGGCGCTGATCAGGAATAAGGCTAATTTACCTATGGCGTTACCTAACATTCTCTATTTCCTGGAACCACTTGAAACTTCCACCATGGAGTAATATTATGGGAGATCCATCTGTGATACTATGCATTTGTAATGAAACCGATTATCACTCCCTACCAACTACTCCCTGGAAAATTCCAACGGTTGAAACCAATGAGATAGATAGAGTTACAATTAAAATCGGCTTACCGCGATACACATTGTTTTTATCAAGCAAGTTTATCAAAACATGACAGCGCCATCTGTGAGCCTCTAGCGGAACTAATTAAAACTTTTACTCGCTTATTTGCAATCAGAAACATCGTTATGATTTTTATTTCATCGATTTATTAGATTAAAAAGGACTAGTTTTTATCATTTAACTCGCGTATTTTATTTAACACATTTAAAAAACTATCTTGACAGCTTGTTACACAGATTATAGCAGCAGAAGGTAGTAAAAAAGTTCATCGAGTGATAAATAGGTGGCGCCACCCGTATTTGATAAAGATTCATGCTCAACAAATAGTGTATCGCGAAACGTCGATCTCGAGATCTCACGTTGTGACTCTAGGTTTAATATATATATTCTATCTCATTGGAAACACCTGGAAAAAGGGGCATGAGTCAATTCGATACGGTAATTGATTGTATGATGATAATACAGGTGTTGTTCGATTGCTTTTGTTAGATAAATTTTGTAAAGCAGTTAGATTAATTATTTCTGTTCAAGTTTAACAAAATGTCGGTAAATAAAGGAAAGTTTTTCTATCGTAAAAGCGTAGGACCTCCAAAGCAGGAATATGATACGATTGAAATGAACAGGGTAAGTGAAATCCAAAACTGACAGTGGCAAATCAATGTTTTAGTGTTTATTAATGATTTTGTTTGTGGGATTTATTAATTGGATTTCGCTTTTTGAATTTTGACAGCAATGGAGATCCATTTTTGATAAAGTAAGCTTCTGAATGAAAATGTGGTTTATTCATTACGCCTTTAAAGAACAGCCTTTTTCTAAATATAAAACGGAAAAATATTTAAAAAATAAATTATCTTTTATTACAAAATAATTAGCATTTAATTAGTCTTAAAAACCAAGACTACTGCACCGCCATTTCTGCCAAACCGAACCTTTGACCCCTCCCTCCCTACCTTACCTCTCAGCCTCTGAGCGCTCTGAGCATTCAACCAATCCTGTAGGAGTAAGTGGTTCGATTTAGCAGACGCCACTTAGCCAATGGCGGCGCAGTTGTCCTCGTTTTCTAACTATTTTGTAACAAGAGATCATTTTTTTATATATTTTTCGTTTCATATATAGAAAAAGGCCGTTTTTTTAGGGTGTAATGTTATGTTACTTAAACTTTTCATAGTTTAGGTCTTAAAACGCATATATATCTTAATTAGTATGATACCGACGGAGATGGCCTGATACCTTTAGAGAAGTTTAAGCAGTTGCTCCATGAGGGACGCAGCCCTGAGCTTAATACTGATATGCCTAAAGAAGTTATTGAGGAAATTTTGGAAAGAGCGGATTGGGATAACGATGACAACTTAAGCTATGAGGAGTTTCTTAGAATGGTTCACGCTACTGAGTTAGGGGCTGCAAGACCAAGATTCCAACGTTTGGTCAGGTTTGCCGCGTTTACGGTGGTCCCAAAGAAACAGAGAGCGACAACGGTTCGGTATTACTTAGAAGAATATAAGTGTTGTCCACCACCATTGTGCATGGTTCTGTTTAGTTTAATTGAAGTAGGTTTTATACAGGGTTCGTACACGACCTGGAAAACCTGGAAAAGTCAGGGAAATTGAAAATGGGCCTAAAAAGTCAGGGAAATTTAAAATTGACCTAAAAAGTCAGGGAAATGTCAGGGAAAAATATATTGGAGGGAAATTTAAAGTATAATGGTGATCAGAAACATTTTTGTCTGAGATTTGAGCAAAGCCCCAAATTCGCGGAGCTCGCTCAGCTTATTTATGATTTACTTTAAATTAAATTTAAACGAATTAATTGGCTAATTTTTATAAAAATAACTCGTGCAAAGATTATTTGAGTGAATGTACGTTATTGCAAATGGTCAGGGAAATTTGTGGAATTTAGTCAGGGAAAACCTGGAAAAGTCAGGGAAATTGAAAATGGGCCTAAAAAGTCAGGGAAATTTAAAATTGACCTAAAAAGTCAGGGAAATGTCAGGGAAAAATATATTGGAGGGAAATTTAAAGTATAATGGTGATCAGAAACATTTTTGTCTGAAATTTGAGCAAAGCCCCAAATTCGCGGAGCTCGCTTCGCTCGCTCAGCTTATTTATGATTTACTTTAAATTAAATTTAAACGAATTAATTGGCTAATTTTTATAAAAATAACTCGTGCAAAGATTATTTGAGTGAATGTACGTTATTGCAAATGGTCAGGGAAATTTGTGGAATTTAGTCAGGGAAAACCTGGAAAAGTCAGGGAATTTCATTCCAAAAATTTTGTACGAACCCTGTTATAGAAAATTAGGGTAGAATTGTTAGTAATACTTTGGAAATAATTATAGATCGGAATATTTGTATATTACTGTATCAAATTCAAAGAGGTGGGAGCTACAAAGCCAGTGCCCATTGACAGTAAACTTATATATAACCCTCATCGTAGAAAAGAAGCCTGGCGATATTTAACTTACATGTTCATTCATGCGGGGTAAAAATTAGTTTAAACTGTCTCAGTTTCTTTTATATTTAATTGGCCTTTACAAATAGACTAGTTCACATCATTTTTAACATCCTCATTCAACTGGTTTTGGGTATTCCTTTGGAAATGGTGCACAAATGGTGGAGAATCGCGCTGGTCTATTTAGCGGGTGTCTTGGCAGGTTCCTTGGGATCATCCTTATCAGATCCCCACACTTATTTGGCTGGAGCTTCGGGAGGAGTTTACGCTCTAATCGCCGCTCATCTTGCCAATGTCATCATTGTAAGTTTTTATCGTTTTAATGTTTTTTAATAATCTGATTTGTAGATGATACCAGAAGGGGATAATAGAAGAAGGATGACACTCTGTATCCTCTTAATGCTTTAGTTATGTAACGTCATTCTTCCCAGGCGAGGGATCCCTTTTAGTTTGCATTCCCGCTCATCAAACTCCAGATGGGCATCGCACCGTAAGGTGAATTCTATAGTTGTTTGGCACTAAATCCCCAGCAATCATCCCACAAACCTTGATTGTCTTGACGTGGGACAAAAATGCACAAGCGCATGCATGCGTCTTGCCAAATATTTAAATGCTAATGGAGTAATGATGAGGGAACTATTTATCGTGTATGTGATTCGGTTTAGTAACCTTGCTCTAAATGATCTGATGTTGGGAAGAGTGACGTTACACTTACCCCGCTTTGTGCAGTACACTTCTCTCGAAGAGAAGTATTATATACTTCTGATGATACTCTTCAACTAATTGAATAGAACTTCAAAGAAATGGAATTTGCATGGGCCCGTTTAACTGCCTTAATATCATTTGCTGGAATGGATATTGGAGTGGCATTGTATTACCGTTACTTTGATGAAGGCGGGGATAAAAACAAGACTAGTTACGCGGCTCACTTTGCTGGAGCTTTGGCTGGTCTTTTGGTTGGAATAGTAGCATTGCATAATATCAGGGTCTATCGTTGGGAAGTAATTCTAGGGAGAGTCATGTTAGCCATTTACATTTTGTTAATGGCTTTTGCCGTCATATGGAATGCGGCTTACGCGGATTTTTATCCTGTTCAAGAAGTTTAAAAATGCGGGAGAAAAAATATGTTTTTAATGGGTGTTTTTTTTTAATTTTTAATAAAATAAATAAATTTAACGTACAATTATATGCCAATGAAAGCCTTAAAGGATATAAATTAATACCAGTTTGGGTATTTTGGAAAATAAAAGTATTATTTTAAAATGTATGCTTATAGTGAATAACGATGAATTAGTAAGATTTTAAAATTTTTATAAAGATGCAGTTGCACAATTTTATTTTACGAAAAGGGTGATAGCTTCTGGTGATAGTCTTTATATATATAAAAACTAAGTTAAAAATGTTTTGCTATCCGTCCAATTTGAGGAATTTGATTTTCTCGCAAACTTGATAAATATTAAGTTTTGAATTTTTTATGAAGATAATTCCGAACAATTTAATTTATACTAAATGTTACACGTTGTTACTATTTAATTTTTTTTAGTTTCAATGAGCTTGATTAATTGGTTACTTAATTTTAATTATTTTTCATACACAATGTTTCTAATATAGTCTGGGTTTCTGTATTTGTATCTTTGATGATATCTGTTTTAAAATAAAGTTAAATATTACTTTGAAGCAAATGTTTTGTTAATTTAATTAATATTAGTGCTGGACGAGTACCGCCAAAATTTCCTCTCAAATGCTATAGGGAGCTAACAGTTCTGACCCTGAAACGTCACACCCTTCTATCTCTTACTATAGTTTCATCCCCCTAACGGTTGGAAACAGTATTCTACGCGCAAAAATGCCAACCAGAGCGGGGCTGCGTGACGTCAGACTATCTCTTCCCCCTAGCCAGTTGTTAGCTCCCTATTGGAGTATTTGACTCAATACTTGAATGAGATACTCCATGTAATGTAGTACTCATGCAGCCCTAACTAATGTTTATTTACTATAAAAATGGATTTTAATTTGAATTTCTCCATTATATATGTTTGTAACCCCATACAGATGCGCGTAATCTCCAACATTCAGCTCTGGGTTATTTAACGTCTCCAGACAAGATGCGAAGTTTGTACCAAGGTAACATTTCTTCATGCCTTAAAAATTGTTAAAAGGATACTTTATATTACCGTCATACTACAAATATCAAATAATCTTTAATTGAACTTGTTACATTCTAATTGGTTTTCTGTTAACAGGTCATTGCCAAAGGGAAACAATACACAGTTTATAACTCCAGTTCCATCATCAACTACATAAATTTGTAAATATTTTCGATTTGGAACGACTTTTCATTCACTGAATTGAACTTTAATCATTCTTCGTTTACCCATGGATGAAGGATGCGCCGCTGCGCGTGAGGAAATTTGTTTTCACTCTACAGGATCGGCAACTCCCTATCTCGAACGACAGAATATTCTGTATATACTCTGTTACAACGTCGGTTGTCAGCACGCGCAAAGCTAGGTCTCTATGTAACGTAGCCTTGTACGTGCTGTCAAGAGACAAAAAACTTCAGGATCTTCAGGATTTAAAATATCCGCGAGTTTTTTAGCTCGAGTGCACGGACCTCTAGGCCTTAGTTTCAAATACGTGTGAAATTGCATACAGTCTACTACACGCATTTGAAACTAAGGTCTAGAGGTCCGTGCACTCGAGCTAAAAAACTCGCGGATATTTTTAATCCTGAAGATCCTGAAGTTTTTTGTCTCTTGACAGCACGTACAAAGCTACGTTACATAGAGAAATAGCTTTGCGCGTGCTGACAACCGACGTTGTAACAGAGTATATACAGAATATTCTGTCGTTCGAGATAGGGAGTTGCCTATCCTGTAGAGTGAAAACAAATTTCCTCACGCGCATCCTTCATCCATGGACCATGGTTTACCTTTTAATTTGGTTAAGGCTCTAAAAACCTGCTTTCCTATAACTACTCCCGAGATTCGAAAGTTTCGACCTTCAAAATTCCCTTGAACTGATATGAAAATTTAATCATTTAATTATTTTCATATAACACATGATTCCATTCCAAAAGTTCCCATTATCAACTCAATGTTGTTTGGATATTCGTGATTATAGTTACTTACGATTCAGGTTCTTCCATTCTGTTAGTTCTCTCAAAAAAACTAAAGTATAAGTCATGGTTTACAGGGTTATTGACTGACATGAGTCTGCAACTCCCTATCTTCAACGTCAGGGATTTTCTATTCGAACTCGTAATGTTAATCTTTATGGAGCATAACATCATCTGTAATAACTCAAAGCAAATAAATAGATTTTTTAATAAAAATTAATTTCCAATGTCACAATTGTAAATTCAGTACTTAGTTTATTAATTTAAAGCCTTCAGCTTTAATAGTTTTTTTTTTATAAAAAATAAAAACCTTCACATAGTAGAGAATTTTGCCCCTTCAGTTTCTCTACTACGTGATGATTTTTATTTTTTTATAAAAAAAACTATTATAGCTGAAGACTTTAAATTTTACAGGATAATATCAAACCTTTCAATACACGTCTCATTAAAAATTCAAGAGATTTGAACCAGTAGATGCACTAATATTGTCAAAAACGTTGAAAAAACGGGTCCCCTCCCATAGAGGCCCATGTTAAAACCAGACGGGTTTGAATTTTAGACCGAACCTATGTTATTCTCATTTTTAGGGTCGATTGAGCGGGCTTCTATAGCGCGTGCAGCCAGCGTGATCAAGTGGGCTATGCTGCGCCTCACCACTCACCACGCGTCGCTTTAGGAGAATATGAGTTTAACCTGTGTCACTTCTAGAATCTAGACATACTCCCATTAGCCAGTGACAAACTTATGGAACTTACCTTATGAACCTTTGGTCGAAGTTATATTGATTTTACACAATCCTTAATTTTAGCAGACGACGCAAAAGGAATAGTGCCAAGGGTCAATACGACGACCGAGGGTGATTAATAACTGTTCCTAGCCCCTTGTTTTAAAGTTGTTACACTTTATTGTTAGCCACAGCTTTCCCGGACTACACGTAACTGAAGCCGACTACCTAGGTTGTAAGGGCAGTAACATTTTATACTCATCGTCACTGCGCTGTTATCTATTCCAATTCGTGAAATATTAATTCTTGTGATCCGAGTCCTTCCTAAGTTTGGAGAATTGTCTTGAGCCAGAATTCATTACTTCTTTTTAGACCTTTTTAATTTTTGAGCAACGAATTATCGTCCCCGAGTTTTTTTTCCGAATTTGAAGTACCATTATGTCTTTATAAAATTCATATATCATGACTTCTAAAAATTGCTTGGAAGCTCCAGTTGGAGTTAAAGTTAATGCTAGAGGAATCAAATATGGAAAAGAAACCGGCTCTCCGCACCTCCCAACAAAGTTGTAGATCTACCACAGCTGACTCTCGCTTCAAACAAGGTAAAAATCAACATAATATAGCCCCTTTTACATGTTATATATCAGCTTAATACTTAAATTTAGATGGAGTATCAAAATTTGCTAGAAATTCTCGTAAGAGAGAGGGTTCTTACCCTCGTTCCGAATCATCTAGGAAACCAAACCCACAAAAAACTAAAATTATTAATGACAAACGTCCCAGACCCAGAGGAAGTGTTAACTTTGATAAAGACGGGAGTGAGGTGATTGTTCTTAATTACCATCTTCCATTGCGTAATTATTATTCATTTATTTATTTTAATTTAACTAAATAGGTAGTAGTAGATGATCTACTTGACGCGGGAGTCACGGTTAAGTCTGGTTCAAAAAAAGTCAATTTGAACCATCTTTTAAATTTTACCTTTGCAAAAAGAGAATTTAATTCAGAGACCTATCGGGGTGGAAATCATTTTGGGAGAATAAAGTTTGCAAAATACAATAAAGAACAGTTTTTGCAAGCAAAGTTAGTAATTAGATATTTCAAGAAAAGATCGAAGGGAGTTTTTTTAAATGATTTTTCATTAAACTAGTTGCCAGTTTATTGTGAAGGAAGGTGGAAACTACTCTGTACATACTGTTGATCCTGGTATAAGAGTAGAAGCGTAGGTTTATAAGATATGTTCTATAAGTGTGACACTATATATACTTTGTAATGCTAGAGAGATAGTTTGAGAATTGACTACACTCGGTGGTTAATTTTGCAGTCCATCTTCCTATTTAGTCTGTACTAAGCCTTTGCGCCTCACCAGGCGTCACTTTAGGAGAATATGACGTTTTACCTATGTCACTTCATGACATACTCCCATTAGCCAGTGACAAACTTATGGAACTTATCTTATGAACTTTTGTTAGAAGTTATATTAATTTCTCATAATTAAACTGTTTTTCTTTTCATGTAGATGTTTTAGTAGACTGGGCATGTGTGGAACAAGTGGTATAAAAAAAAATTATTAGGGTTATATAGAATAATCATATCAGAATGGCGCTAGTAAATAAAATAGGTTTTCTCGCTCAACTTGTTAAAGTGTAATGGTTGAAAAGCATCTATATAGGCGCCTCTGATGGACAGTACTTTATAATATCGCCTATCGCGTGATTGATACACGCGTTTGAACTAGCGCCACCTGGCGGGAAATATCTCGTCAAGATATAACCCTCATTATTTAACTAATAAAATAAATTTACTTCCCGTAGTTGCTACCTTGCCACGAAGTTCCTTCTTGTCCTATCTGTCTATACCCTGCTAAAGTGGCAAAAATCACTCGATGCGGACACGTTTTTTGTTGGATTTGCATATTACATTATTTGGCACTCTCGGAGAGAAGCTGGCACAAATGCCCAATTTGTTACGATTCTATTCATAAAACTGATCTTATAAGCAGCGTCTCTCTTTCAAAACCAGCTCCTATAATTGGAGAAAAAATTACTTTGTCTTTGGTGAGACGCGAAAAGGGCTCCCTATTTGCAATCCCAGTTAGCAAATGGAAGAGTTGCCCTATTGACCCATTATCTCTTTCTGATGGTAATCAATTAGTCATCGGTTCTACTTCTTATTAAAAACCAGAAATAAAAAAAACCTTCCATTTCAATTCTTCCAGATTCGGAAACCACCTGTTTTCAGAAATTGCTCATTGCTACGAGAGACGAAGTTCTCGCTATTATAGAACGCGAAACTATAGAACTAAACGAGCAATTGAAAGAGGAGGAAAACAATCCAGAGATTTGTTTCATTGAATCAGCTTTACAATTACTGAAAGAAAGAAAAGATAAATTGATGAATAACATTACGCTTGATCCGAACGCCAATAAAACTGAAATGGCCCATTTTGAGACTCAAGATGAAGTAACCAAATACTTTCTAAAGCTAGGTCTAATTAAAAACAATCCTTTATTTAATAATTTGATTATTTTTAGTACGCGTGCGCAAAGGGAGAGGATTTTTCTAAATCCTTCTCAGAACTTGGCTTAGTAGAAGCTGATAGTGAGATTGAAGACATACCGGAAGAATTACTCTTACTCGAACCAGAGAATGCTAATTTTAATCATTTGGAACAGAAAAATTGTTATTATTTTTATCAAGGTTAACAATTGATTTTGCTAAAAGGAGTTTTAGTTCCCGAAGTTTACTACTTTAATTGGAAAAGCTTAACGGTACCTTTTTCTAGCTTCTGATGGACAACAAATCTATATGAATTCATTAAATGTCCGAATGCTAATTGAAGAATATGGTGGATTAGAAAATTGCCCCAACACCATCACTGCGGAAGTTGTCAATTTAGAAGGGGCAACTATGACCGAGGCAATTAGTATTAAGATATTCATGCGCAAGTACACTTAACAGTTCTGTGTCTCCTGAGGTGTTTTTATCAAGTGCACTTGCGCAAAATTACAATAAGACATGTTAAAAACCACGAAGAAGTTTTCAATCCTGGATTTCCCCTTTAAATTTTAGGCTCTGAGAAAACGTCTTAGATATTTACAACATTTGCCACTTACTTGTCAATTCCAAATGGTTGAGTTGCACTTTGAAAGGCCTTTGATTTCAATGGCTACCTTATCTCTTTTCAAACGTAACTCTACCCCTAAATTACTTTTGAGTCGGGTTGTATTTGTAGAGTTAGTTAACTCTTATCATTTTTAAACTACATTCTTAGCGGAAATTGAGAAACGTCGTAAAACTCGTACCAGGAAAGCCAGAGAAGAAAGAAGACGCGAGAGACATATTGAACTGGAAGAAAATAAAAAAATTGGAAAATGTACTTAGTTACGACTATTACTAAAGAAACTTGACCTTTGAAACATGGTACTGAAATAAAGTCTTCCCTTTGCAGTTCCATCCGCGCGATACAAATTAGACAGCATGCAACATTTCCCAGCGTACAAGAGTGTTAGCACGGATGAAGACCCTCCCCTTGGTAGAGAACTATCATCACCAACTCCTTCTCCCGATATTCCAGATCCCGAAGCTGATAATCAGACTTCTTTCGCCCAAGTTAGAATTTGTTACTCTGAGAGAAAGAAATGAAAAGAAATTAATCGTCATCAATTCTATTTGAAGATGCTTCGAACTGGTAAAGCGCGTCCAAACAGCGCTCCAATTTGGGGAAAGGCAGTAAAGGAACCAACTTTGGCCTCCGCTGTTGCAACTTCCGTCAATTCTGATGAGGATGCTCCCGCTCCTGAATATAGCGTTTCTTTCGGAGACGCTATCCAAGAAGCTATGAACGTTATGAGTTTAAAGGTCGAGGATAATCAAGATGGTAAGTAAAATAACAGTTAACTGTAGTTTATTTTATGGGATAAATGTTTTTTTTTTTTTTAAATAACAAAACTGACAAACAATAAATTAACCCTTTTCTTTCTAATGAAGAAAAAGGTAAACGTGGGAAACGTAAGAAGAGCAAGAACACTCTTCTATTTACAACTACTATGAACCGTAGCAAGTGAATTATTTCTTAATTTTTGATTAGCCAAACGTAATTAAAAAGAAAATCCCCAAATATTAATCAAACAATGACAAATATTTTGTTTTCTGAATTTCTCTTGTATAAACTTGGTTGGTTTTCAACTTTCACTGAAATGTTTTGTTTTTCATTCTATTGCCTGATAAGAACTTTAATTTGCCTCTAACTCTCTGTAGATTAATATTATAATAAAAATTAATTTGCCTCTAACTCTCTTTAGATTAATATTAATATTATAATTAAAATTAGTTAAGTTATTCAACAAAATTAATTAATTAACGTTGCAAAATTTTTGTTTTCTAATTCAAAACCAAACTAATCCGAATAATTAAGAATTAAGAACCTCTTTGTAATTAAAAAATAAAATAATTAAACCATCTTATAGATTAAAAATATTCCCTCTCGTAAGTTATAAAATATGATGGCGCTTAAGCGAATAAGCTATCGATAAAATTTAATAATTAACAATAAAAAGTAAAACTTTAGAGAGGTTCTGATTTTTTAGAGTTGATTGTAATCAAATAGCGGTTAACAATAAAAAGTGTTTAACATTACCTATTTGTTATTATTATTACATATTAAGGCGGGGGGGGGGGCTAAGTCTTTTTTTTTAGAAACAAACATTTATATTATATATTACTTGTTACTATTCATCACAGAATATGATTTTTTTGTTTTGTAGCGATATTAAATGACTTTTAGAAAGTTTCGTTATCATCACAATCAGTCGTCCAGTGTCCAAAAACTTCGCAAACAGTGCAATAAGGCCTTTCTTCGTTTCTGGTACCATGATGCGAGGAATGAGTTTCCACATCTTCTCCAGCCTGAGTGGGACAATCTTCCGTATCGTGAAGGTCAAACCTATCGCATATGTCGCAGAAGAGACGGGGAGCTACCACTGACTTAATGCCATTTCTGGGAAAACGTAAACAAAAACGCAATGATTCAAATAAGTTCCAACGTAAACGCGGTAGTCCTCTACAGGTTTAGCTGAGAGCACGTCAAATTGGCCTTATTCCTGATCAGCGCCACCGAGGCGTAGCGGCGACTTTTGGAACTATAATAATACGCTAGCCAATTAGAGGTGGCGCTGGAGTCTACGTACTCTGATGGAGATCTGTTATTTTCTCGGTTTTGATTATTACCGCTTCAACTTCAAAAACATGTTTTAACTAATTATTATTAACCTAATAATCTCCAAATAGACCAAAATCGAATGAAAACTTACTCCGAAAGTCTTATTTCATAATATTAGACAGAATAAGAAAGGTAAAATCAACTTTTAATACTTTTGAAACCATATCGCTTGTTAAGCCTTGGCTATTCACGTGATTCAGAAAGATCAACAAAACATAGAAAATAACAGACCACCATCAGAGTCCATCGACTCCAGCGCCACCTCTGATTGGCTAGCGTATTATTATAGTTCCAAAAGTCGCCGCTACGCCTCGGTGGCGCTGATCAGGAATAAGGCCAATTGAAATTAGTTAGTTTCAGTGCCCTTAGCTAGGCCTAGATTTACCTTAAAATTAATTACGATCGAAAAATAATACAACTTATGAACTATAATAAAAAGCGCAAGAAGCCAGCCGTGAAAGGGATGGTTTACGTTAACTTACAAATTCAAGTCTGTGGCATCCAGGGAATCGCCATTTTCTAAAACTTTGACTTTGTTGTTTAACTCGTCGTTTTTTCGTTGCATATCCACGATGACGGAGTTTAAAAATTCAATCTACATATTTTAAAAGAAACGAGAAGCCAAGCGAAAAATAAAATTGAAAGACAAACTATAAAACCGAAAATGGTGCTCAGCTTATTTAAAAACGGTGGGAAGCCGTTTGAGAGTAACGCAATATTTGAAGAAGTTTGCTCCTTAAGAAACGCAGCCAATAAATAAAATTGTGCTATCAGTTTTAGTTTTAGGCGCCGACAAAATATATATACATAAACGCGCGATGTAACGTTTAATTAATTAAGTTTTAGTTTGAAATAAAATAAAACAGATGGATAAGAAAGACGGCAATGCGAATTTTGCGTTTGCAAATAAAATTTAAAAAAAGGCAAAAGAAGTGAGACGTTCAACTTTGGTTGGTTTTCGGATATATAAATAATGTTCCTGACTAAAATTATAAGGAGAGAATACACGTATGATAGAACGTAATTTTTTACTAACCTGGCCAGTCAGAGAATCCTTTTCCTCTCTAAGAGCTACCAGTTCCAAATCTACGTGGTTTAATTACGTTTTCTAAGTCTAAATTCTACCTTTCTAATATTAATAATGAATGATAAAACAATTAATTACCTGGATTATTTACATTAGCTTGGGATCTGGCAAACGAAACCTGCAACTCGACAACTTTATTTTCGAGGTGTTTCTTTTCTTCCTCCAATTTTTGATTTAAAGCTTTGAATTTCTGCAAGTTATCTTCGTTACTTTTATTCTTTAATTGCGCGATAGTCGCTTTGTGATTATCAATTTCATCTTGACTTTGTTCCAACTGCTTTTGGGTTTTACTCAAAACGTTCTCAATGGAGCTCTTCTCTTCCTTTAGGCACTTAATATCGTTTTCCTTCCTGCAAAAAAATTAGTTAAATTAGCCTTATTCCTGATCAGCGCCACCTACCCATAGCGGTGACTTTGAGAACTACTGTAAGCGGCAAGCCAATCAGATGTCGCTAAAATCTGGTGACGTCATTTTTGGTAAGACCCGAGAGTGCCAGTCAGTGACGTCACCAGATTTTAGCGACATCTGATTGGCTTGCCGCTTACAGTAGTTCTCAAAGTCACCGCTATGGGTAGGTGGCGCTGATCAGGAATAAGGCTAATTATGAAATAAAATAAACAGATTATTTTAATTGAAAAATTGATTGCACCTTTTCTCTAGTTCATCCATTTCATCTTTGGTTTTTTTAACCAAAGACTCTAGCTAAAGGAAATTAAATGATTCAACTTCGATTAGAATCTTTAAGAATAACATTTAACATTATTTTAAATAGCTATATTACTTCATTCTTTTCATCAACTATTTTCTCAAACGTCAAAAGCTTCTTTGATAAAGCTAGATTTTCATCTTCAGATTTTTGTAATTTCGATTGCAGTTCAGTCATTGCCAGGCGTTCGCTTTCGCTGTTCAAAGGGTTAAAACAATTACTTTAATAAAAAAAAGCTAGAAAACAGTAAATACGTACTATTGGCTATGTAATTCGTTCATGTTCTTCGTGATCAAAACGGTTTCAGATAATTTCTTCTCCAATTCCGCCTTGTGTTGAGAAAAGGTGGTTTTAATTCGTTCCGTTTCCTCCTTCAAATTGGTTAATTGCGTTTCTCTTTCATTTAGAGCTTTTTCCTTTTGGGTTTTTTCATCTTTGAGAAGATTGAAATTATCTTCGAGTTTCTTTTTATCATCCTGTAAAGTCAGCATTTGCGCTGAAATCTAAAGAAACATTTCATTAATAAATAATTACTATAATGAAGTAAAACAATTAATATCGACAAACCTCTTCTTTCTGTTTTCTAGCTGCATCACAGTCTCGTTGCAAACTATCTAACTTTGACTCAAGTTCGATAACTTTCTTGGATGTTTGCAAAGAGCTGTCGAGTTGAAGAGACAATTCCTGATTTTTTGCGTTAAGCTGCAAAATCTGGGCTTCTTTTTCATTAAATTTTTTGGTTATTTCTCCTATTTCACCGCCTTTCTTGTTATGTTTGGCTTCTAATTCGCTAATAATGTTGTTCAATTCAGTTATTTTGGACTTGAGCTTTTCAATTTCAAGATCCTTTCATAAAAGTATAAAAATATACGCAAAAACATAAATTCATCAATTAGCCTTATTCCTGATCAGCGCCATCTACCCATAGCGGTGACTTTGAGAACTACTGTAAGCGGCAAGTCAATCAGATGTCGCTAAAATCTGGTGACGTCATTTTTGGTAAGACCCGAGAGTGCCAGTCAGTGACGTCACCAGATTTTAGCGACATCTGATTGGCTTGCCGCTTACAGTAGTTCTCAAAGTCGCCGCTATGGGTAGGTGGCGCTGATAAGGAATAAGGCTAATTCAACACGCTAAAAAGAAAAATAATAATTAAAATCATACTTTGGTTTTTAAAGATTCTTTCACGCGGTTTATATCTTCTTCAGATTTTTCATTCAATCTTTTAATTTCATTAGTCTTTTGTTCTTCTGATAATTTAAATATGTCTAGCTGTTTTTCAAGTTCTTGAGATTTGAGAGACAACTGTTGCTTTAAATCATCAGCAATTCTATTGGAATAAAAAATATCACGCATTATAAGATAATACCATCAAAGTTGTAGAAAAAAAAAACCGTTATTACAAACCTTTCTTTCTCACGTAGATCGTTGTTCATTTGTACCAACTGTTGCGCATTATCGCCTGTTGCGTGCATTAATTCCGCAATTTGCTGTTCTAATTTCGTTTTTTGAGAAGTTAGTTGTTCAACTCTTTCTTCGGAATCTTTTAGTTTTCTTTCAAGTTCTGGTGATTCAACGTTTATTATTATTGGTATTACTAATTTAGTAAGCGCAAGTGGAAGTTCAAACTTTACCAAGAGAATCTAGTTTCAAATTTTGAACAGCTTCGTTTAAACCTCCCGAAAATGAATCAGACTTGCTGATTTTCAAGTTAAGATCTATATATTGGGAAACGTGAAACAATTGTTTGACGCGATAGTTCAAAACTATACTTTCTTTGAACATAAAATTTAGATCTTACTATCAATAACCTCCAATTGTTTTTGCTGTCTTTCTTTACTCGTTTCTAATTCGGATTGCTTTACAAATAGAAATAATGTTAGTTATAATAATTTGAATAAATTAACGCAAAATACACTGACGATTTCAGCTAATCTTGACTGCAAGTTACTGAGTTCATTTTTTCGACTTTCCAAATTCGATTCCACTTGAAGTAATTTCTCATCTTTCGTTTGAAGTTCCGATTCCAAAATACTGACTTTTTCGTTGTTTTCAAACTAATATTAAATTTAAGATTAAAGTATATTCTTAAATCGCTTTATAGTAAACATTAAGTACTTCTTTGGATTCTAAACTTTTCACAGTGTCTTCAAGTTGGGTGACTTTACTGCTAAGAACTTCGACACTATCCTTGTAAGTGCTAATTATTTTTTCGGCTTCCTTAATCTACAGTACGCGAAAAACTGTCAACTCTAATACTAACGACTGAAATATTAAAGTTTTACATGATCAGACTCCGACGACATTCTTGAAGTTTTATCTTGTTCGTCTTTTAAAGCTTGTTGAAGCTCAGAAATAGATTTTTTATATTGTTCAGTTTGGTTCTATAAGATAATCATTCTTAACAATAATGAATTGAACGGAGACAATAATTATAATTTAAAAACCAACTTCAAGTTCGCTCTTCATGATAGATTCTTCTTCAATACGAAACTGAAAATCTTCTATTTTCCTAAAATAATTTTATAATTTTTTTATAATGTTGTTTTCAAATATTTTTAAAAGTAAATTCACTTTTTCTCATCTTCAAGCAATAAAAGTAACTCGTTCTTTTCAAGTTCCAAAGATTCCAATTGATCTCTGAGATTGGCTTCAACTTGAATTTTTTCATCGTGCAATTTATTACGGGCTTGTTGGACACTGGCTAATTTCGCCTCAATCTTTGAAATTAATTAGGTCGATCAATGACTAAACTATTTAGTTAATTAATATGACTAAACTATTTAGTTAATTAATATGACTAAATTAATTAATTAATTAATTGACCTCCTCAACTTGGGCGGCTGCTCTAACTACTTCTGATCTCTCCAAATCTCTTTCTTTTAAAAGTTGTTCTATGTGTTCCTCTTTCTCTTTTAAAGCAACCTGAATACGAATAAAACTTGTCGTTAAAATGATCCTTAAAGCGTTAAATATCCTACCCCTTTATTTACGCGAGATATTTCATTTCTTAATATTATAACACGTGTTAAGAAAACTGCCAGCTCATTAACGAAACCAATTAAGTGTAAGATATAAGGTATTTACCAATAATGTTTCAATTTAATAAGTTCTGTATGTGCATTTATCATTTTTGTGTACAACTGTGTAAGCAAATGTACATTGAAAAACAAAAAGGTAACGAAAAAGCTTTTATCGTTTTATTGTTAAAAAAACTTGACAAAATATTTTTGTTTTTAAAAAATCCGTCACCCCCTTTTATTATTTATTTACATTGTTAGAAAAATAGCAGTACTACATTTGTAAACAACTTCCTTAAATATATATATATAAACAAATCTAAATAACGCGTCGCTAGCTGGGTGATTAAAGGTACCCACAAGTCACTTGCAATGATGGCGGATGTTCCAAGAACTAAAAGATAAGCCAGCGGGGAAGGGTACGTACAAGAGACTTGTGGAAGCCTTTAAATACAAACATAAAACATAATTTTTGTTCAAAATACATTAAACGTGTTGATGCAAACAGCTTGGTTGCGAGCTAAGCTACAAAACCGTAATAAAAAAAATTAAAATTATATATTATTTAAACTTGCAATAAAAACGTAACGAAATTAGCGAGCCAGCCTAAGGTAGCAAAATTTTATTTTTTTTTTGCTTAGTGGTACTGAGATCCCTCTTTGTGCTTCCCAAACAAATCTAGATTAGGGCATCATCATTATTCCCCGAAGGTCAAAAATAATTAAGTATATAAAAAAATATCTATCATGTTTTTATGAATTAAAAAAAAAAATAAAAACAAAAAAACAAGTCTTTGTTCGCAACCATTCTGGTAAGCTTACGCGTAATTGAAAAGTATAATTAGGGAAGAACAGTTTCGTTAAAAAAGTCCAGTATTTTCCAAAAGTTTAAATATATATTTTCCTCAGGGTTGATTTTCGGCGTAAATGTCAATATGTATCTTCTCCATCTGCAGTTCTTCGTAGATCCTCTTGACATTAACTAATACGCAGGCCTACATTGTATTATTACTCAACTCATTTTAGCCAGAATAAAATTTCCGAAGGCAAAAAAAGTTGTTTAAAAAAAAAAGAAGCGCAAGAAAAGATTTTTAGCAGCCATAAGAAAAATTATCGATGCGCAGTCAAAAAGCGTTTATAATTAAGCCAATTAAATTAAATTAAATTAACGAGATATAAAGCTCATTGCAGAATTAGATAGGTTATTATTAAAAAAAGAGTAAGTGAATTTAAAATAAATTAATCAGGCTTTTTTTTTTGTTCCAATGTTCTGGTAATAAAAAAAAATATTATCTCTTATTGCACGTTTAACAGTCATTAATCGTTATTGTCCAGGTACAATAGTATGGTTAGATTTAATTAGCTAATTATTATACCTAGATAGTTGTTTATTTGAAATTGGAAAATAAGAAAGATGTTAAAAATAAGAAAGATTAATCTATTTTATATTATTTTGTTTGTATCGTGTTTTTTACGCGTTTTTTTTTAAACATAACTGCAATGCGCTTAATATTTCCTTTGATACGGGATATAATCACCAACCTGTTGAAAAATTACATGATTTGTACCATTTTTTAAACTATATTATTTCTTTACTTTAGAAATAATGTTGTTAATAACCATCGCGATTGCTAGCGTATATTTCTCGAATAAATTATCACCGGATTAGAATATACATATATATATATAATTATATAAGTTCAACTGAAAATTAATTAAATAAAATTGTAGTATAATGGTTTTTTTACGAATGAACTACGGCAGTTTCCTTAACGACTGATATGCCACGATTTAAGAGAAGGGGTGCACCAGGCTGGGTTCCAGCAATGATACTTACTTGCAACGCGGTTGTGGTAGCTGTGGCACTTGTGGTGGCTGGACGAAGGGGTTTCTAAATAAAGATTTTCACAACGTAAGACAACCTTATTGGGTTGAAGGGAAAACAGCGTCCCTCGCTACGAAAAACTGTCATGTACTTCAATTAAGGGACTTTTAATGACAAATTATATCCGCAACAAGGGTTTCGCTGATTTCTTTTAAAGTATTAAATAATTCTAAAACCATAAAACAGCGAGCCCAAAATTCGCGCCGCGAAGTTTAATGATTTTGGCAATTAAAAAGCGTAACGTTATAATTAAAACCCCATTGCAAATGGTATTAAAAACTTTAAAAAGCTCGGAGGGGAATTCATTTCTTTATTACTCGGCGGTGTGGTGATGGAAATCAAGGAGTATACGGGAGATGGATGCCGGGGTCGCTTTGACAAACATTAAAAAGGAATTAAATGATGTTATGTTTTCTGAACAGACCGAGTTATTATGGTTAGATTTTGGGCGGGAATTTACGTAAGCGTCGCTGTTTAGAGGATTTCCGGTTAAGGATTTTGTTCGTTAATGAGTAAGGTCAGCGGAGGTACCTGAGTGTTAGTTAAAGCTTTGACCCCGAGCCTTACTTTTCCAGCGTAGGCGCTGGAAGCCGAGCTCATGGAGCTGTTGAGAGATTCGTGGCTGCCGGTTCTTCGGTGAAGCGGAGAGTTGTTAGGGGTCACCGATGTCACTCTGGTCGTCGTTGAGGTACGACCACCTCCGATTTTAGAGATTTTGTGAAGGGGAGCGAATAAACCGTGTTTCATTTTACAATCGAAATATCTGGTGTTGTTTTGAGGAATAAGTGATTTTATAGTAATGTTTCGGTCGCATCATAGGCAGCCCTTACACGCGCAATCGCTTTAGGGAAATCAACTCTTCATAAATATAACATAGTTGGAACTTTTAGTCTTCCAAACAGTGATATTAACAGTAACCAAAACATTAAATAAATAAACACCTGAATGTTTGCTTTTATACAAGCAACAGGGCGTTGCGGGTTAAACATTTCAACAGGGGTTCATTCGAAAACCACGCGCTCCTTCACGCAAGAGCAGATTTCCGTTCAACGTTCATATTGCGCGTTAAAGGGCGCTTTAAATCCACAAGCAAGCTTAAACTTTACACCCTCAGTAAGATTTTGCTTGCGAGTGAACTTCGGTGGTCGATTGCCGTACCTCTTTCCAGCTACCGATCCGTCATTCTTGCCAACGGGGTCATCGAGTTCAACCCCGGCCCAATTACCCGGAGCGAATGTAGTAGGACCCAAGAATCTGAGAGTGCCCATTTTGACCCCGCTGGTGGAACTAACGATAACTCGATCGCCCACTTTAATGGATGGACTGAGAGTCGTAGTCGTGGTAGTCGACGTGGTGGTACGGACGGAGGCCGGGGTTCCCTTGACGCTACCGGCCGGCGACGTGACGCTGGAAGGACGACTACTCCTGACCATACTGGACGAGTTTGGCGTGGATGCCCCGTTGGTGGCCATCGGAAAACGGGTTATCCTGTGTAGGCGAGCGAAAACTCCCCTCTTGGGCTCGCATTGAAAGTATCGGACACCGGCTACAGCGCCGTCATTCTTGCCCACTGGCTCATCAAGTACGACTCCCGCCCATTCTCCGGGGGCGAATTGAGTCTCGCCAATAAACTGAATGTAACCTGCCTTTGTGCCATTGACGAACACTCTGTCACCGATAATGAAGTCATCAGTGTTGACGGTCAACACTTCAGACGAATCTAAATAATTCCGTCATGAAGAAAAAAGAGAAAACAAGACCCCTATAGAATCAAGCCTTAACTCTTTTTCAGGGAAAACAATTTCACTTAAAAACGCGTACAAATCGACCTATTTTATCTCTTCCTGGCGATAACAATAAAGCGGGCTTAATAATTATAAAATTTAAAATTGGCGTGGGTGCATACGTCTATATAGGGGTTTAATTCGGTAGCCAAGTCCGTTACGATACGACGCGGTGGTTGGATATAATTACCCAAACGCTTAGGCGTCGGAAAAATTGTACAAACAGATAAATAGAGAGACATAACACAAAACAAAAAAGGAGGTTCATACGCGACTAATTACTTTGTAACTAGCAGTAATGATGTATATCTTGCCGCGCGTAGATTCATGGTTTTTTTTTAAGGATTCTTTATATTATCCACTGCGACTTGCAAAGAAAGAAGGGGTTTCTCAAAACTTTATATAGGTCGGTCATAAGCGATAACGTCAACTTGTTGAACTCCTACACATGGTTGGTGCGGTTTAGAATCAGAATCAAGCCCCCCTTCCCCCTTTAAAGATAGTGATCTTCAAAATAAAACCCTAAAGGACAAACGTGTGGGCCCAAAACCGAATTAAAAGAAAAAATAATTAAGAAATATTTATTAGAGGACAAGGTAATCTTGCGAAATAACCAGAAGTTAATTTGCCCAGGAGCTAAGTGGGCTTCCACCAAATAAATTTAAAGCTCTAGTTGTTAAATATTTTCACTTCGACGTTTATGACATGCACGGAGACTAAACTATTCGCGTTGCTTACAATACCGCAATTGTTTTGTCAAATAGACTTCGTTTTTTTTTTAAATAGATTCATCTAAACGTTTGCTAGCTGTAATATTCGGTGGCGTAATATTGAGGACTTAATAAATAAAATGATTTGGCAATTTGGGCATAACTCCGAGTGGAGTTACGTGAGAGATAAGTTGCGTACTGCCAATTCACTAAATGGGACAAAAATTTGATACTAAAGGTAGAGAGTAACTAACTACAGATTGAATTGCATATCCCGAAAAAACAATCCACTTTGAAAAGTTCAAACGCCGCGTAGAGAAACGTACTCCTGGACAAAAATAAACCGAAGCAATGAATCGCCAAAAAAAAAAAACAAACCGTGATTATGACTTAACATTAACAAATAATTTAAGAGTACCTGTATAGTGAGAGTAGGATGGATGAAATTAAAATCAGAGAGAATGATTACGCGTAAAATTTACTATATTCCGTGTTGTTAAAACAATAAAAGGTGTAGGTGTTAGCTAACTTATAAACTAAACACGCGTAACCGAAAAGAAAGAAATGTTAGCTCCCACTTTTAATTCCTTCGGATTCGGGCGCAATTTTGTTTAAAATAATCTAACCGCTAACTAATGGAGATAAAGTCTTACGTTCACGGTCGTTTTTGTCTTCTATCTCTATCTCTCTTAAACGCTTGTTTTCTCCTCCTCCCCTATACCGTTTCTTAATTAATATCGCATGCCAAGTTAATTTTTCTAGAAACCCACTGCAATATTATATGGGCAAAAATAAAGGTGAATAAAAAAATATACTCTTTTTACAAGATGCGGACGGAGATCAGTAATCAAACCTGTTTTTCCCTTGTTTCTGGTTATACTAGCTAAGCCTTTTAAGTTAAAATATATATATATAACCTACACGTCAAGATTTTTGAAACGCCTATTTTTTTTCTGTTCGTTAAATTCCATCCCACACAAAATATTTCTTTTTTTTAAAAAACAACTTTTGTATATCCACCGCGAGTTGTCCTACAGCTTAAAGAAAGTTTAAGAAACGAAAACTTTTAAGAAGCTTACCTTTAAGTTCAGTAAAAAATGAAAAAATAAGATATTTTCTATAACAAACACTTTTTTTTTGTTACCTACCCCTAACAGTTATTTAAAAACCGTTTTAAATAAAGATCCGCCTCATCTTTCAAAAAATATTTTAAAATGTTCCTTTTTTTTGTTAAAATAAGAGAAAAAAAATGGAATAATTTTAACCGAATCGATTTCCCACACGGTTTACTTTTAAATAAATAAGTTTTTTTCTGAAGTTCAAAGAGTTTAGTTAGTATTAACGCCTACTTATTAACAGATTTAAAGTATATTTACACTCTCGCTAATAAAGTACGTAAAACTCCGTATATTAAAGTATCGTTAAACTTTTTAAACAAAAAAGAAGAGAGGAACAAACTTTGGCTTGTCAAGCGCGTGAAGTTGAACAGAACACCGGAAACAATATAATAATTTTGTTAAATTAAAATTAAATTTTACTTCCTATAAAATATATATCCGATTTAATAAATTAATCTATTTCCGAAAGATGTTATCGTTATCTCGTTAATCGAATCTATAAAGGGGGTACCGTACCTATCTAAATTTAAAAGCGGGTCTGTTAAAATAATAAATAAATAAAAATGCAAAATAATTAGAATAATAATAATAAAATAAATGGTCAAAAATACCGTCGAAGCAAGTCTCTTTGAACAGCCTGTAGCGCATTGGCGAAGGTGGCATCCGTATGATGGAAATAGGCATTTTACAAATTACTAAATAACCCTAGCAAAGGAGGGGGATATAATAAAGTTACTTAATCAAAAGCCATAGCTCGAATAGGGCGCCTCTAGCGGCTAGAACTGGCGACGACAACACGGAGAGGGGCAGAATGAGTGAAACATTTTTCACCGAAAAAACACTCCTCCCGCTTATAACTCGGTGCTCCCGCCGTTTGTTTCAACTTTCCTACGAAATTACTGGGGGAATTTTAGATTGTACCCATGAGAGGGGCGAACCGACGGCCCAAGTAGTAAAATACGTAACATACAGATCGAGGGAGGGAACTCGAGACTAGTCGACGACTTAAAATAAAGAAAGAAATAAAAGGCTGCGAAAAAAAAGGATGATTGTTGGAATTTAAATAGCAACTCTATCTAATGCACTCTTAACCTGATAATTACTTTAAAATATAACGGATAAATTCAGCCCCACGGGGTACCAAACGCCCAAACTCTGCCTTCAGGGCCTTTTTCAAACGAAAGAATTTAGAAAGACACCCTTTTATTACAATTATCATCTTGCTAAGGACAAAATATCCTTAATAAAGCAACAGATGTATAAAAAATAAATTAAGGGAACTGACGTCATGTTTTTTCCCAACTTCGTTAAAAGTTGCTTAGCTGGTTGGGTCTCTAAAGCTAGGATTTACCGCGTAAAACTGGTCCAAGTTTTGTATACTTTAATAAAAGTACTAGTATATAGCTAGCGGCGAGGTCGAATATTTCAATGGAAAAACATTTTTGTAAAGGGTTGCCCCTAGGTCTATGATGAATAATAGATAAAAGAAAATAATATGTAATTACGATTCGAGTGGTGGAATAGGATGTAAAATTTGTATAGAGAAAAAAAAAGGAGAAAGAAGTACTTAATAGTACTTGAATTTCAATGATGGACAGGCATCTAAAAGTATTTAACTTAGAGGTAAGGACCAGACTAAATATGTTACACTTTTACTTGAAAGAAGCTACAAAATATTGAAAATTTTCTTTTGGAACCAAATATCTATTTACAATATTAAAGGAGAACCGCTCAACTTAGTTTTGTTATAGAATCCTACGCGTTAGGCCTCTCTGTGACGTACCGTTGTAATGGGAATGTAATTAGCCCTAAATTAAACCTAGAAAGCGTAATTCCTCATGCATATTTCAGAATCACGTTCAAATAGATAATTTTTTGAAATAATCCTGATTTTAAAATACTTTCCCAAAATACAGCGAATCTCAAAACGCGAATAAATTAACGACCGCTAAAAGTAAGTAATCTTTCCTCCGCAAAGCACTATGAAACAATTTAAATTTCTTATTATTCATGAACAAGGGTTCGGGCGCAAACATTACGAACAAATTACATTTTTTAAATTAAAAATCACAACTGACGTAAATTATAAAACAAATAAAACTAAGGATACACGGTTGTCAGTTACGATTATGAACATTTGAACTTGAGCTAAAAGCTAGCGCCTTGAAAACAACCCTAAAATGAACCTTAAGAATCAATTCATCCAGTTCTCCTACGCATGCTATGATAAATCTTACGTTAACCCTTCTCTTAAATCTTCCTTTTTCAACTTCCCATTTCGGACATATAAACTAACCTAAGGGATTAGTAATTTTCGATCGTGGTCCGATAAATACGGAAACTTAAAAGAGAGTCAAAACACCGACCAATACGGATATAAACGAGGGTTTCCTAAGTTAAAATAAAAAATAATAAAGGCTTGCATTACGCATAGAGTTGAATAATTCTTCCCACGCTAACGATATAAGACTTTTTTTTTCTTTCTAGATATTTCTATTTCATCATCACGCTAGTGGAGAGATTTAAAACAGAAGAGTAACTAGAAAATCAAGCGGGCTAAATGGTTTGCCCTGTACAACAAGCTCGCTCCTTTTCCAAAACGTTTCTTAAAAGGTGGGACGCCTATAACTAAGCTAGCCACGCATCCTTAAATGGAATGGTAGTGCATGGCGATATACCCGTAGCAAAAGTACGATGTATACGAAACCTACGAAGCCAATTAATTACGTATCTCACTCATTTCGTAACCTAAGATGATCATAAGACGATATTATCGATGAAGAGAAAGAAAGGCTTAAAAAAACATTGCGCCCGCACATTTTGTATAAATTGAATTGTATATAAAAAAAGTTTCGGGAATTTTATAGCTTGGGTACTATAGTGATGGCACCGAGTATTTTACAATTATTTAGTCAAAATCGGATGATTACTTTTAAGAAAGTTACGAATAATTATCTAATTAGTTTTAATTAATATTTCAAGGCAAGAATTAGAACAATATAACAATAAACAAATTAAAAATTAAGATATATATTAAATTGTGCATCAATTAAATTCAATTAATTGGCAAGAATTAGAACAATATAACTATAAACAAATTAACAATTAAATTGTACATTAATTAACCGTAAAAATTATACAAAACATTCCTAATTAACAAATTATATAAGTAATATAATTGTTCTTTCGTAACTTTTTTAAAGAAATACCTCGACCGAATTTGACTTACTTGGTATTATATTTATCGAAGCCCTAATTGTGCCGCGTTTAAAACATTGTTATCCAAATTGGGATTCGCGTTTAACAATTCTTTTAACAAATTAAGGAGCTAGAAAAATCGAACTAACCATGATCCTCCCCGTCTTCCATGATTCTAAACTAAATCCGATTTCTTACAAAGCTTTTGTTATTCTAGATCCCCTTTAATTCGGAATAAGAAATTATATTAAGGATTTTAATGTAACCCGCCCCTTAAAAAAGCGAAAGAGATTTTTTTGTTTTCATTACTTTGGCCCATTGGGAAAGGAAAACGGCGAGTTACGGTCCAAAAAGGGGGAAATTGGTTGAAAATCATCCCTTTTTATGCATGCGAAAACAAAAGGGGAAAAAAATACACAGGGGGTTGGACTAGCGATTATTACAAAATTAAAAAAATATATATATATATATATATATATGAAGGCTTGAAAAAAGGCTTCAGCACGCTAGCTATAATCGTTTCGTAATGTTTTGCCAAAATAAGCACTTAAAATTCTAGAACGCTTATAAGTTCTACTTAGTCAGAAAAAAAAGAAGGGGTTTGGAGAGACGGATGGATCGTTTACATTTGGTCCGTCTTTCGTAAAGGCGATCTTGAAAAGCAAGATGAAAATTTCACTTCCTAGTTCTAAAACATGCGTCACTTTTGTGCGATGTTACTTTTACCTAAAACAAAATGACCTCAAGACGATTTGCACAATGCTATTTTACAATAGCGCAGGTTTTCAACAAGACTAAAATGCGGCATAGCATGGACAATCTTCTAACTCTCACGCTAAGTGTAAGAGGGCAATTGCATCTTTTCGAACTAACAAATACACTTTCAAAGTTTTGCTATAACAAACAGAATCTCACAATATACCCTCGCAAATGTACTGCGCAAAACAAAAACCTAGCAATTGTACTGCGCAAGGAGTTCCTCCCTCATACTTTTGTGATAAGACTGAACCGATAAAAAATTCCAACGAGACATTTCTGTCGCATTTCAAGCAAAAAACAATAAAATCGAACGTTGTTTGCCTATAATTCAGGTACATCTTGTTGCGATGGATATTTTAGATCATTATCCATTATGAAAAACGTAATATTTCGCCGTAAAACAAGGAAACCTCACGCGCTGACCCCAGCAGAGAAACAATACATCTACAGTCAAACTTTCTAATTCGGAGATTCTGCAGCCTATCTGATGGCCTCGACCGCCATTGCTCTTATTATACCGTTTAGTTTTTTCTCTCTCTCCAATAATTAATATTTATCAATGGGGAAACGAAGGCAGGGAACGGTGTAAGAGATATAGTGGGCGCAGTATATTTCACCCTTTCGTGCCATTGAATATTCACGTAATAATTTCTTTAAAATACACAAAAAAACGCGCCAAATACAATTAAACACCTGCTCGCAAGCGGAACCGCCATTATAAGGCCCCGGATTTAACCTTCTAGAATGTTAATTAAAAATATTTTAACCCTACAAAGTCCAAGGGAAAATGGGCAAGTCGGATTTCGTCATACTTTAAAACCTAACTCACATACGCTGGAATATGTCAACTATGACGATAACCTATAGGGGCATAGTTGGGTTATCGCATCCATAAAGAGCCGAAAGTTGATAAATAGTGGCAGAAGTGAGTAATAGAAGAAGGGTGACACTCTGTATCCTCTTAATACTTTAGTTATGTAACATGATTCTTCCCAGGCTCATGCTCCTTCTTGCTTGCTCTCCTGCTCATCAACCTTCAGGTAGGCATCGCACTATATAACTGTTACTGTTTGGTACAAGGCCTAAATCATAAGCAATCAACCCACAATTTTGGAATTCATGGATTTCCAAGCGATTTTAAATCAAATATACAAAATGAAAATACAGATTTCATAATCAAAAGTTAGGAAAACCCATTCGATAATAAATTTATTTCGGAAAGGAGTAAATAAAATGATAGAGGAAGTTTTCGCACAAGGAGGATTGATACCATTTACACCAGGAGGCCAGGCTACTTGGCAGACGAAGTGCAGTACCAAATAGCCCGGCCCCCTGGTGTAAATGATATCAACAATCCTAGTCTGAAAACTATGTATACTACACGCTGACTGTAAAACAAAAATCGCGAAATCAGACTTCCTCCAATCATTTTTGCTAAAATGACAAGGCCCTTCCTTGGCCATTGTATATTAGCAACGTCAATTGAAAATAACGTAACAATGGGGCATTCAAGACGCGCTAAAAACGAGCATAAGGTAGTAATAACTATACGAATATATAGCACGTAACATTACGGGTGGTGGTGTTCACTCCCCTCTTAAAGCATTTCGAAATACATCTCTCTCTATATCTTTTGAAAAACGTCCACTGACAAAAAGATAACTGAAACTAAACTAAAAAGGGGCGCGACTCGGCGCGCGAAAAACTGGTTACAATCGTATATAGGAAATGAATACTCAAGGTTTACCGTTGCTTAATTGAAAATATGGGAGGTAAAACAAACAACTCTTACATAAAAAAAGAGAGAGTTTGGTACAGTGACAACATTTTCTAAATTACGCAACATATTACTTCCTTAACAACATAACCAGAATAGAGAAGTTTAAATAAATATCAATGCCATAAGCTTGTCATTCCATTACGGCATCAAATGACAATATACTTTAAAATCGGAACAGCGTATCATTCATAATTTAATACTAATGAGGGAGAATTAAAATGTTTTGCATAATATTGCAATAAACTTCGGATAACACTCAAGGAGATCTACACTACAACTTTTGACAAATTATTGAAAATTTAAGAGTGGCTAAAAGTGCGCATCTTTTTAGGGTAGCAAGAAACAAAAATATCAATATTGTGGCAATTAACAAGCTTATTAGCAATAATTTGGAAAGGTACCAAACAATATTTAGGGGTTAAAACATATCCAGTTTAGTTATGCAGTTGATAATTAGAAGCGTATCTTACTCCAACCTTCACCTCTCTCTAGAGCTCTCATATTATAGCATATATCGTTCTGAGATTGACAAGAACGTGTTTCAAAATTTATCCAAAAACTCATCATTAAAACCAAGTCATTTCTGGGACCTCTGAGTCACTTGTTTTCAACAATGACTGTATAATATTAAAACAACGGATCAGCGTATTATTGTAAGAAAAGAAACGTACAGAGAGAGGCGTTCACCCTTATCGCGCTAAACTTCGCTCCCAACATAACATCTCGTCATTCGATACCACGGTTGGAGAAAAGTTGTTAAACCCGATTTCTTTTACGCTATATACCCAAGATGGACCCCGTGACCTTACCGAGATTTATTTTAAGACCCCCAGAATCTAATAAAAACATTTTAGCGTGTGCTGGTGCATATCATTCGTTCTATGTATGAAATACAGTATCTCATGGTATACGGTACTTCAGACGTTGTTAAGATTCGGTTTAGATTTTAACCGAACTTAGAACGCTGGTGCCACGAAGAGTGCCGTGCGTTCTGGTTTATTTCTAGATGCGCATTTTCCAAAATGAGGCTTACCCAAATCGAAAGCTTCCATGGCCCCTTTAGATTCGTTATATCTCATTTTAAACAGTCTCTTTTGATGCTTTGTCTTGCCTAAATAATGTTTTTGTTCGCGCGTAGGAAATTAAAACGCAATTTTAATTAATGTCACGTGGAAAACTAAGTTTCTAGATTATGGCAGATTTGTAAAAATAGGGTTAAAGTTCAACATGAGATCATAAACATCAAAGTTAATTAAAGCGTTTAATGCTTATGTTTGAGTTAAGGTTTTAGTGCTAGCTATCTTCGCGTGAAACAGTATTACAGGCGCCAACATTCTATTCGCTAGCTGATAAGTTTAAACTCACTGTAGAAACGGTAATAGCAAGGCATCCCCACAATGGAGAAAATTGTAGCCGCTCCCCAGGACACTGTTTTCATGGCTACGCCGCGTCTACCATAATAATATTAAATGACCATTTCGGAGTCTCCGGACCCTTCACATTTTATGAATAAATGACTAACCCTAGTAGTAACTAGTGTATATACAGCCTTGACTCGGTCACTTATCGATCCAAAGGTATCCAAAGGGGCTACTCTAAGCTACGTAAAAATTCCCAACTCGTCATAATCCTTAATGATTGAAAATACACGAGAGGTCTGACATTGGTTAAAATTTACGAATAGTTAGTTTCGAATTTACATTATTTTATACTCCTTTTTTGAAGTCTGTTAGTTTTCACAGTGAATCTCAAAAACCTCTATGAAAATTCGCGTAAAAAAATCACAAATATCCGACTCCTCGAAAAGGTGGCTAGGTCAAGTACAAATGCAAGGGATATTAGCAGTCTGAATGTTTGCATTTAGCGCAAATTTAAGGTTAGGGGGTCACAAACAATTTCTTAAAACTGAGGGAAAAAGATGCAACCTCGACATGGTCGCTAGAGGGGATGCCATAATTTCCATTTAAATGTAAATTGCCTTATTAAAAGATTTACGGCGGATCTAGCGCCTATCTTTTATAATAATATTCTTGACACATCTCGCCTCTAACTCTCCCCATTCTTCTTACCTCTTTATTACGTATAGGATGCCGTAAATTACAGAGGGAGACTTCGTAATCTTAAAGAACGACGATGTCTGGACCAAATAGCGCCAGTTTCCAGCCGTGATGTTTAAATAGAGGTATCTAAAAGATCCTATTATTTTTCACATCCGCATATATGGGAAATTCTACGTAGCATTTTTGTTCAATGTTACGGAACCCTAGCTGCATGTCAAATCACCAGCAATGTTTCAGATTAATAGGATTCATACCATTTACGCAAGGGGACCAGACTCCCTGGTGGAGTAAAAAAAAATACACCTCCTCGTGTAAATGGTATGAATGCTCCTTGCCTGAAAACTATGGTTTATGGAAAAAGTCGGTATATCACGTTCCAACATACGTAAACATAGAGCTAATCGGACGATGGGGGATTGTATTACATGTCTAATGGATTTTTTGAAAAGACAAATTCATCAGTGCCATTTACCAAATCACCAAATTATATCATTATTTAACATAGCAAAATTTGCATTATATTACATAATCAATAAGTTTCCAGAGCTAGTTATCAACACAGACCATTAGGCCTACAATTTAACAAAGATGGTTTTCCCTATGAAGAGCCAGTACACTTCGGGATCGAACCTGAGTCCATCTTACTGAGAGGCGAAAGCGATAACCGTTACGAAACCCCACTAAGGAAATACCAGTTTTGTTTTTCTAAATTATTCCTAGTTGAACGATCATCGTATTAATAACGAAACTGGAGGGGAAAAACAAAGAGGGGGTTTTGGAAAAATAAACGTTTGGGAAAACAGACCCGACCTCACTTACGTAAGGGTCAAATTAACAACTAAGGATTTAGGCCAAATTGGAAACAATTATTTATAGTTGCTTTGTAATGGAAATGACGAGCCCAAATATTATTAAAAAGATAAAAACCAAAAGTAGGGTAATAACTTTTGATTTAAGGGTGCTATAAAATTCCGGGATGATATAGTATATATATAGTGTATCCCTATAGTTGAGAGATAATAATAATAAAGATGGGAAAGCTTTGCAAATATCAAAAAAATCTCCGTCAAAATATGTACAATACATATACAGGGTGTTTTTGACAAGTCTACCACAAATTAAGGAAAGGGGGGAAAGCTTTGCAAATATCAAAAAAAATCTCCGTCAAAATATGTACAATACATATACAGGGTGTTTTTGACAAGTCTACCACAAATTAAGGAAAGGGGGATGGTTCTTCGGACGATTTTGAGTCGAAAATGTAACTTCTATCTCCATCTTGCCAATTTCCCTTTTTTGACGTTGAGATTAGAGTGTTTTATTTATGACCCCTTAATTAAATTATAAATCATTGTCTTTAAGTTTCTTAAGGGGTCATCAGTAAAATGCTTTGGACAATCTTAACTTGAAAACATTGTCCCTTGGGGCAATCAAATGGAGATAGAAGTTACATTTTCGACTCAAACTCGTGCATCCAAAGAACATCACCAATAATTTATGGAAGGCAGACTAATCGTAACACCCTGTAAATATCAATTCCTTCACACTGTGATGAACGAATCGATTGAATAAAACTCGACTCAAAATTTTCTATAACTCTACTCGGAAAATTAAGAAAAAGGGGGTTTAGGGGAAGATGGGATGAGTGAGACGAAGAAAGATGAGATAACATTATGAATAAGAAAACGGGCAGATGGAAGACTGAATATATTAACGCCGCCGATTTCGAAACTATGGCCAAGAGATTTTTATTTATTTCTTTTTTAATCATTTATGGCAAGGAAGGGGGTAATAATTCGTAACACTTTATACGCCAACGCGTCACGCGTGTGTCGTATCTCCTTAAACTTATAAAGGGTACTTAAATATCTAAATTAAGACTAATTCAACAAACGGGTGTATATATGATATCATCTTCCTGGTTTGGGTTAACAAACGTTATACATAACAAGGAAAACTTACGAGGTGGCTAGATTTTCACTTTATTTGTAATTTAAAGACATATAATCAGTTTATAAGACATGTTCCATAAGTATGACCCTACCTATACTTAATGCTAGAGGCTTACTGAGAGCTATAGTTCTAGAACGACAAGCGAGAATTGAAGTCCTACACTCTGTTAATTTTACAGTCCATCTTCCTATTTAGTCTATACTAAGCCTTTGACAGCGCCTCACCCGGCGTCGCTTCTATGACGTCAGTTCAAAATTACAAGCTCTCAGAAAATAAACCAGTGACAAACATATGGAACATATCTTATGAACTTATGGTTCAGTTATACACGTAGAACTTTGAGAATAATTAAATCAGACAACACTTTCGCAATTTCCCTTTAAAACTATGAATATTAAAAGCTTTTAAAGCAATCAAACTTGGACATTCACGTTCAACTGGAGGGAGTGTTTTCTAGTACACCGGAGATATTATAGATTTGTTTCCGATAAAGAAAGGGTTAAATCCGAATTATTTTCGCAGTAGGGATAGAATATAATTTTTTTCAATAACCCATGGAATAATTGCTAGTATAAATCACGACTTTATCCCAGTGAAAAAAAAAATAAAAACCTCACGATTTCCAATAGTTTTTCGGGCCCTGCCAGAAACGATCACGAGCTGAATTATTTGTAGCTTGGCTTAATAGTAATTGGCTCTCTTCTGACGAAACGATCGCCATCGCTATCTAGGTCTATTTTTTTGGCGCGGCAGGTGTATTAGACCTACGGTATTTCATTAGCAACGTTCAATAGAGATTAACGTCCTTTGATAGTTAAATGCCTCAAGGTGTACAGGAGGGAAATTATTTAATACAAAAAAACCTTTCAATCTATCATCGATAGGAAGATTTCATAACGGGTATATAGGGGGAAAAACCTTTTAAATATTTCAACAACCGTTTGTGCTCAGTATAAACGCTTGTCAGCCGATTTGACATTTGGTTGGTTTGGTTAGGAACGTGCCAAGAATCTAGACGCCGAACTACTATCTGATATTTAAATATTACAATAATGTTACTTAACTAACTGACATAATTAATTAGAAAATTCCATCCCAACTCTTTTATCACTAAAATATCAAAAATAAATAGGGACTATTCACGATAAAAATAGGGTAAAATAGGGACCAAAAATTTTAAAGTGGGAACAAAAATAGGACCACCGGTAAAACAAAATGAGTACATCCATAAAAAAAATCTTAAACTGGCACGTACTAAATAAATGCTTTTTATCTGGGATTTTTGGAAAATATGGCGATTTAAGGACCAAATATCGATTTTAGTGTAGATTAAGGACCTTGTGGGAAAATAGGGACTATCAGGGACATGGTGGGAGCCCTGCTAAAATTTAAAACCTTCACCTAATAATAAGGTATAATTATCTTTATTATTATTATTTAAAGGAAGTTTATATATCGTTATTGAAAAATCTATCAAATCAAAATGCGCTTGCTTATCTATGAATTTGTATATCTGTAACTGGTTTTTAAGAAAACAATGGCCCGGGCAATATTATAATTTCGAATGACTGAATAAATCTTTGGATGACCACCTGCTAGTCCGAGATTGTTAATAAACACCCTTTACGCACGAAAAGAGAAATTGGTTGTGGTTATTCGAGTTCAATTGTATATTAGCTCACCGCCAGTCTCTCAGACGTATCAAGCACGTTATGAACCTCCTTTTACCAAAAGGGCAACATTTAATTAACCGTGAAATCATTTGATATTTATTTTCTTTCTTTCTATCTTTGTTTCTTTCCCCTTAGTTTTTTCTTTAATTTAAAAAATTACCGATAAACTAAATTCTTGGGAAGTTATATTTATATTTGGATTTCAAAACTTACCACTATTATCCAAATACATATGGTTGTTTAACATTTGAGATTTAAAAATATTTTTCTATTTTTCTAAAATAAAACTGAGAAATCCGATACACCGAATCGTGGTAAAATTAAGCTAGTACTAAATTGTATCTTGCTCTTTCTTTGGAGGTTCACTGTCTTTAAAAATGTTTGATTTTTTTGTGAAGGGGCACTCCCTTTATCCTCGCTTTCCCTAAAAGGTAAAAACGCGTGGATTTGGTTTCTTTAGCGCGAAATACGTTTGACGCGCGTTTTCCTGTAGGAAGTGATTCCCGTTCATTCGAAGGATAAACCAAAAGAAAGCTTTCAATGACTTATACCCTTAGTATTTTCTTTAAATCTTTATTATAATTGAGGATGCCAATATTATAATTAATTTCATCTTCTGAAGATGTTTACTTTAATTCTAACGGAGTTGGTTAATTGTTTATCTTTTAAAAAACCCTTAGGCTCAAAGGAGGGTTATGGCAAATTAGATTTAAGGAGCTGTTCGGACACTGGGTGAAACTACGTGGGTGAAAAAGGAGAGGGGGTCGGACAGCCCCTTTTAGTAACATCTTGTAGCTTCCTGGTTAACATTTCTGATTATATTTGTAAACCAACTTTAATTCAAGGTGCCCCATGATGGGAAGCAAATTAATATTTGAAGTTTGTGAAACTTATGGGGTTATTTCCCCTTTAAATGAAAAATGAGTTTTTAAAACTATAATTGTGTATTTACAGAAGGTATGCAGGAGGTGCTGTAAATAAAGGTGTTACAGCGCTTCAAACAATAGTAAGTGTAAAAATAGGGGTGATTTTTTTTTTCTGTACCTCCACTTAGGTTAGGTCACCATTATGGGGGCTCTATTATAAAATTACGACAAAATCGTAACTCCTATAATTGTCTTTCAACAATCAAGCTATCTTTAGCAAATTTAAAATATTTCACTAAAGCCAAAAGACACCAGCCCACAGCTGAAACTACTGCCATCTTTTGTAGATTATTTTAACTTTCAAAGTTTTCATACAATGTGTTCTAGTTCCAAAATTTATACAGTTATCTTGGCTGATTACCAAAATTTATAGGTACTCATAAAATAAACAATTTATTTGGAAGCAATGTACCCATTAGGGTAATTTTAAACTGTAGTCAGATTATGCCTTACAAAATTAGCATTCCTATTAATTCACTGAGGAATGCTTCCAATACAATTTACACTATTGTTTAAGACAACACAACCAAGGTTTACCTTGACACAAATAAACATGCATGAACAGTATATAAAAATAGAAGCTTACCATTTGCATTGACAACTGAGCTGGCTAATGAAGAAGTTGAACCAGCTATTGAGGAGGTTTTTCTCAATGGTAGTGATGAGGGTTTTCCTATTTTAGATGGAGCTTTGATGCCCGATTGAGGTGGTTTAGCTCCGTTGGGGTCACTCATTTTTAAATTATTGCACTTGTTGTAACAAAAAATGTGAAGCTAATAACCTTATTAACACAAAGTTTCACAAGTTTAGGTTTCCTATTCTTTATCACTTTTCAACGAATATCCGAAATATTAATTTTAAACCAATAATCACTGCACAAGGACGCGTTTATAAGTGTATCCAGAAGTGGCGCACACAGGGGTCATCAAGAAGAGCAACGGCTTAACCCCAAAAATTCACAGGGCAAATCAAAGCTGGTGGCAAGGCTTAAAGCGACATACGAATGGACTGAACGATATTTTTTCTATTGGATATCTCTACGTTATCATTTTCACATTGAGATTTTGTAGATTAGTTACCCGTGTAGAACCTTATTTTTTGAATTAAACTGGTAAAACTTTAAATGAAGCAAAATATAATGATAGCGAAACATCGAAACGAATTTTACAAACTGCATCTGCGACACACCAAGGAGGATGTACAACAACTAACTACTGGAGTAGCATTAGCTGTCCACTTAGCAGGGTCATAAGCAGACGATTTTTATGCTATACAATCAGGCTGAGAAATAAGTATTTGTTTCAAACTAGATATATGGCACTTTGATTAATAAAAACTGGACACTGGTCACTCAAAATGGGTAACCTTGAAAGGTTTTTAATTAATTAAGTGACCAAAAGGCCAGTAGTCCCCCAATCATTTAATTTTTAAACGGATCCAGTTTATTTTTAAAGTTGACATTCCCAGGGCCACCGCCTTATTTCTGAGTCTGACCAGACTCCATAGTTGTGGTGTAAAATGTCGGATAGTGATTTTTATTTAAAACTATTTAAAAAAGTTAAAGATTTAAAAGATTCAAATAATGTAGATGTGGGTAGTGAATTAAATAAGGTTTTAGATGAATTAAATGCGAGAAGCCAGAGTTTCAGAGAATTGGAAGTATGTTTTCCTGCTAAGCCTTGGTCTGTCAAATTTTCTATTTTAAATATTAATTATTATTCCTATAGAATGTTAATGAACTAATATTGTTGATATGTGATATATTACAACCATCTGGAAATGAGCATTTATTGTTAAAGTTTTATCATTTTATATACACACTTAGATCTAAAGAGCAGGTAATCTTAAGTTCAAGGGTCATCACCTATTTTACAATGACATTTAAATAGAAACAAATTCAATCATTAAGGTGAATATTTCAAACGAATGTATACAAAAATTGGTGGACTATTCACTACGAAGTCTCACAGTTTGTCGTGAATGGGCATTACTTGAAATACTCAATGTCCTCTCTGTATTATTATATGAAAATGTGGGGATATTATCAAAAGTGGGTGTTTACAGATACAGAAAACCATCTAGAGGGCTAATAAGTGAAGTCCCTCTTTTTCAGTATTGGGATTTACTAGTTGGGGCAGATGGTTTCCTAATCAGAACAGTGAAAAGATGTCAACATGATACTGAATCTCATCTGGGAACTCTTAAATGCCTACAAAATATTTGCCTTAGGTTATTAATTTAGAGATTATTGAATTTAATTTAATTGGTTTGTTAAACTCTTGAATTCTCATTCAGAAAAAATACAGACCCATATTTAACCGAAGACCATTTAATCCCATGTTTCACTGCATTTTATGATACTTTAAAGGAAACTTTGAACTCTCCTTATGACCCCAAGAATATTTTAAGAACTAAGGTTAGGATCGAAATCTTCAAATAATATAATTTATAAACAAAACATGCATTTAAGCAAAACAATCTATTCAGACTTTACTAGCAGCGTTATATGGTTTGAAAAACATAATAATAGGCTGGAAACATGTGCCTTCCAATAATGTTGGAGAATTGTTAGGAATTATGAAAGTAATGCTAATTTTGGATTAATTCTAAAATAGCTAAATAACATATTCTTTGAAAAAACTTAATAGTGCCTTATATCATTTGGATTAAAAGACGCTGAAAGCCCTCTAAAATTTTCGCGTCTTTACCCTATAAGCATTGACGTGGTCTTACCACAAGCTACTACCTCCAAAAGTGTAAATACTAATTCCTTTTCAATGGAAAAAGTCCAACACCAAACTTCGTCCAAAAGAAAAAATCGTAAAAAGAGGCAAAACACCGGGAAAAAGATTGAGAAGAATACAGCTGATAATGAAAACGATGAAAAAGAAACTAAAACTGAGGGAAAACTTGAAAATCTTAACATTTCTTACGATTCCGGGGGTTCAAACTATACTTTCAATCGATTACCCTGGATGTATAGTAGCAGTTCTGACTCTGAATATTCAGACTCGGAAAGAAGCCACGCGGCTAAAATTAACCATTACCAAGCTAAAGTTCGCTATTGCTCTTATAAAGTTATGCAAGCTATTAATTGGGTAATTAAAAATTAAATTTAGTTTAAGGTAGGCATATATTAAGTTTGAAGTAATTTGTTCTTTTTAACTTAGGCTACTGATAAAAAAATAATGTTTGGTTATCTTACGTCACTTGTACCCGATTATCCAACCCAATATGATAAATTTAAAGATGATAATAGTGCACTTTGGACCATCCTTAAAGATACTTCCCCACAGGTATATTTGTAATTAACTAAATTAATTAATTAATTATTAAACATACATTAAATAGGTGAGAGGCGCGGCTTTGGGTTTCTTAACCGAGATATTAGATGGAACAAAAATCTATTTAGCAATGGCTGATGAAAGGAATAGGTATAGTGTTTGGAAGTACTTTTATCTGTCCATTGAGCAGAATAATACATTTGACTTCTCAGTGCAAGAGCGACCACTTCCTTCATCCCAAAGTCTTTAATATTGGCTGGTACAATCCGTGAATTGCATAGATGCCTTTCATTAGCACTTTCAAAAGAAGTTTCGTCTGCATTATTGGCACAAATCTTAAAGGTTGATTATATAAAGAAAACAAACCTACAGAAAAATCATTATTTTCATTAAAATTTAGTGTTTTTCAATATTGATTGATAATTGTTCATACAACCGTTTGGGTGAGGATCTTTTAGAGGGTCTTTTAAGTGAGATGGAGAAAGTTCTCCAAAATAAAGGTACATGGCACTTGCTGTGATTTGAACAATCAATTAAGAAAATACAGGGTCAATTCCACTTTGATAGATGTTCAGGTGCAAGTGGCTTGCTGGACCTTATTGGGGTCTTTAACAAGAATTGATAAACCAATTAGAAATCTGGAGCTCTTTTTCTTCCAAGGGAATCTAACTGCCACTCGTCCAGCAAATAAAACTTGCTGGCTAATTTCCTATTCACATTCTTTAATTACACAAAAAGATGAGCGCAGAATTCCAACTCCTATTTTGTTAGAAATTTTGCAAGTCTTGACATCTTTTACATCCAATTTTTACTCTAAAATCAAGTAATTTGAGTACCCATTGTACAGATGAGTAGTGATACCTATACAGATATGCAGGAATCCAATATGGCGACCATGACGTCTCCCCAAAACTTAAACAAAAATTTAAAATCACTCAAAAGGTCAAGCTCGAGCATCTACCTGACCT
Source organism: Phalangium opilio (assembly GCF_054372755.1). NCBI lineage: Eukaryota > Metazoa > Arthropoda > Arachnida > Opiliones > Phalangiidae > Phalangium > Phalangium opilio. The sequence continues at coordinate 1,153,170 of NW_028324155.1, forward strand.
TTTAAGTTTTGATTTGACGTCATGGTCGCCATCTTGGTGGTGGCGGTCATTTTGGATTCTTGCATATCCGTATAGCTATTACTACTTACATGACCAGTGTTAGTGGTGTAATACTATATAGAAAATATCAATCAATCAGGGACGATCCTTCAGTCATAATGGAAATTATTACAATTTGTGTAACAGACTCTGATAATTCCATTCAATTTCACGGTGTTAAAGTTTGTATTACCATTTTTTTTTTTACAATGTATTTATTTATTTTTTCTTCACAATACAATAATTTGAATAATTCAGGTCTTCGAGGCGCTTTGCAAGTGTTTCTTAGACGAGAGATCAAATGAAAATGACTCGGACGAAGAGAAGAAGAGTGCAAATATCGCATTAAGCTTAGAAATGTGGACCAAAATGTTCAATGGTCCATTTCCTTCATTACTACAACATCCCAGCAATCACTCTATAAGAGCCCTTGGTTGTGATTGCCTCTCTAATATAGGGAATGAGGTCTTCCAACTATTACCCGTTAGTTATCATCATAATTGTTCATTTTAAGAACATGTAAATTAAATTTAACAAATTTAACAGCGTCATTTTCAAGTTTTGTCTGTATCAGTTCTCTTGGGACTTGTAAATGATGATAATGCCAATGTTAGAGGAGCGGCAGTTCGTTGTTTAGGAATTTACACACTCTATTCATCCATGAATGATGTAATTTGAATTTGCATCAAATTAACACAATTTATTTTATATCGGATGTTTAATTGAACATCTTTAGACTGTAACATTTCTAATGGATGTTGGTGATGTTATAAAACAATTATTGGATGACTCTAATTATAATACTTGTCTTAAAGCCAGTTGGGCATTGGGAAATTTAAGTGACGCACTCTTAATTAAAAGGTTAATTAATTTATACCCTTTATTAGTACTTTATGTACTTAATGCCAATTTAAATCGTTTAGGGAAGAAATATTGGACGTCTTTCCTAGCTTATTTGTATGTTCTTTGGGAACATCAGCTCTTAAAGCTTCAAAAACGCAAGATAACATTAAAATAAGAGCAAATATTGTTCGTGCAATTGGAAATTTGTTAAATTATATTCCTGGAAATTCCCTGGGTATTATTTATTTCCCGCAATTGGCCTTATTCCTGATCAACGCCACCGAGGCGTAGCGGCGACTTTTGGAACTATAATAATACGGTAGCCAATCAGAGGTGGCGCTGGAGTCGATGTACTCTGATGGAGATCTGTTATTTTCTATGTTTTGATTATTACCGCTACCGCTTCAATTTCAAAAAACATGTTTTAACTAATTATTATTAACCTAATAATCTCCAAATAGACCAAAATCGAATGAAAACTTACTCCGAAAGTCTTATTTCATAATATTAGACAGAATAAGAAAGGTAAAATCAACTTTTAATACTTTTGAAACCATATCGCTTGTTAAGCCTTGGCTATTCACATGATTCAGAAAGATCAACAAAACATAGAAAATAAAGAGTCCATCGACTCCACCGCCACCTGTAATTGGCTACCGTATTATTATAGTTCCAAAGATCGCCGCTATGCCTCGGTGGCGTTGATCAGGAATAAGGCCAATTACGTAGTTAATTGATTAATTGTTAAATCCATTTTAAATCTTTTTTAACAATCAGAAAACTCGTCAATGCAAAACTTCATAAATGATTCCGTTAAGCTACTTATATCTTGCTTAGGAAAATCAATGATGAAAGTGCAATGGAATGTATGCTACGCATTAGGGATGGTATTGCAAAATAAAGAGCTAGTGGCATCCAATATTTTCAAATTGGTAACAGCTGCGCGCACAAACAAAACTAATAACATAAATTATTTTATAATTGAATTATTAATTAAATTATAGGAAGACGTTTTTAGTGTTTTAGTTAAAACAGTAAACTCCTCAAAAAATTTCAAAGTTAAAATTAACGCCATAACTACATTATGCAGTATAAAGGAACGTGATCCGTATGGGGACTCATTTTATAGTATTTGGTCGTGCCTTTTGGATGCTTTAGTAGTTACTGAAGAAAGTGTTGATTACCGTGAAATTAACCATAGAGATTCTTTATGTATACAGGTAATTTATCCCTAACTGATCCAGTATTTTAATTAATATATTCTCTTACATAGCTTTGTTTGAGTCTTTCACACATGACAAGTCTCTTAACTCCGAGTGACATTGCTATATTAAATGATTTCATCATAAACTATCAGGAACTAATTTCAAAGTTAATAACAAAATATAATACCCTAATTCCGGATGATAAAGGTAAATTATTTAGTTAATTAATAATTACCAATTATCACTTCATTTTTGTATAGTTTATAAAATACTAATTAATAATCTCTTTTCAGTTGAAATTTTAAAGGCAAATAAGACATGTTTTGAAAATTTTAAACATTCTTATTCAAAGGGTGATGATTCCGGTTGTATATTAATACTAGAGAATTTTTATATCACTTTGTTATCTCAGATTTGAATAAAAAATTGTTTTGGCAATGGAATACATTCATTTGTTTCAGTTAATTAATTAATTAAGTTTTTAAAGTGTGTTAATTTAATTAATATGTTGATCAAAAACACAATCAAGTTAATTTTAATTGCTTTGTACTTTTTCTATAAACCCTAAGATGTTGATTAAAAAATGTTCCATTTATATATTTTTGCCATTATTTCTCCTCTCAAAAAGTATAAATATATATATATATGTATATCCAAAAATGTATATTAAAAATCTGAAAATACTCGATTTCAATCATTTGGAAGCGTATAATTAATTTTAAGTTGTTCTGTAAAAAACATTATTCTGGATCTATAGTTTAAAAAAGGCATTTTCTTAATTACTTATCAGCGATATTCAATGGTATTTCAAACCCTGGAACAGGTATTCCATTTTGTTTCAAAAGTTTCTGGAGACTACTAATTTGTAACTCCAAATTGGCTATTGTGTCTTTACACTGAAAGACTTCTTGTTCTAGGGCTTCTTTTAGTTTCCTTTCCTTAGCAAATTTATGTTCGGCTTGAGTTTTTACACTTAGAACAACTCCTGAAATTTCACAGTTCAATTTGTTTGTTATCTTCCTTTATCTATAGAGTTATATCGGTTACGGGGAGGGTGACATTAAACTCCGCCCATTCGCCATTTTGGAGGCAGAATTTAACATGAGCTCTATAGCCACCAGAAGGTGACTCCATCTGTTGGCTTGTTAATTTCATTGGCTGAAAAACCAATGACGTCTCACCCCCCCCCTCAGCAAATATAACTCTATATTGCATAAGCCACAAATAATTAAGTATTTCTCACCATTAAGAATCCTAGCAACTCTCCATAATCTTAAAAGGATAATTAACCCACTACCACTACCAGCAGCTGGATTTGTAGAGTTTATAAAAGCGACATCTAAGGCGAATGACAATATGACTACAATAGCGTCAAAGAGTTCAAGCTTATGATTGAAAAACTCCAATTGAAATGCGTAGAGTTTGACAGCTAATTCTACCAAGAAGATGCTTAGAACCCCAATACTGATGTAATGAATAATCTAAGTACGGTATTACGCGACTATTAGTTAATTACTAATACTATTACCTACAAAAACTACAGTATTACATACATGAGCGGCTGTGTGTGCCTCATCATGATGATTAGTATACTGAACTTCAATTAAAAGCTCAGAGAGTACCAGAAGGCAATCAAATATTACAAGGCCAATTACGCAAAGCTTTATATAAAACCTAATTAGACTCATTGTCTGAAAATATAACGGTAATTTTTAATTAAAACAAACTTTACCTGAAACTTGTGGGAGTGAAGCACATGAGCCACTTTTTGCCTGCATGTAACCATAGGTCTTATATCATCTATATCCGGATGATTCGGGTTAAAATGGACGGTTTGGACTCCATTGTCACCCTCCCTCTCCAAAGCACCTTCGGTTTCTTCTCTTGACATGATTAAATATAAATTGAAACTGTCGTTGCTAATTTAATTATCTTTATGGTGGGCGTATCTCCTCACTCCTAAGCTAATTTTGCATTAAAGTTCCTAAGCCTTGGCCTTTTGCTTATTCCAAGAATTCATTACTAACAAATCCTAACAGGAGCTGCAAAAATATTAAATCTATCCTGTTTCTAAATACAAAGTACCAAATAAACTTCACATTCCCGTACGTTCCTTCATTTAGAATATCCGTAATTAGAAAACTAGCTAATGAATTTAAAAGCGCGATTACAAAATAGCAGACGACAAGGAAGTGGGAACTGGGAATTTCCCGGAAGTTGGAAATACATCCCGCTGTGTAACCCGGGTTTTCCCGGAAATTGGAAAGACATCCCACTGTGTAGACCGGGATTCCCCCGAAATTTGGAAAAACAACCCACCTCCCCCCAAATAAAAACGTTTCATTCAATATTAAACTCATAAGCTTGGCAAATTCTTAACATAATTAATAATCAATAATATTGTTTTGTAGATTTTTTTATTCAACTTTAATTTAATCATAGAACTTATCGAAATTATCATACAAAACATATTTTTATTATTCATTCTTAGGCAACCAATGCCTCAAAGCTGATATTGCAGTAGTTAGGCTTGAAGGGTTTTTTGACATCTGCCTGAGGGTTTTCGCTTCTTCTTTAAAACCCGCGGCTTCCAATTCCCCAATTACTTTAGTACAAGACTCTTTTGAAGCAGTATTCAATAAATAATTTGAAATATGTTGGTACAGAGGAGTAGAGACAAAAACTGTCGTCAAACGACGATTAACAATCCAATTCAGAACTTGAGAGTCAAAATCAGAACCTTCTATAAGCTAGAAACACAACAATACATGCTTGGCATAAAATTATATACGTATATCACGAAAATGGGCTTAAGTAAATACTACCTCATCTTTGTACCGGACCAATTCCTTTACTACACCATATAGTTTTGGTTCTTGAGCTAAAACCACTTTTGTAAAAGAGAAAAAAATCGTTGTAAAGGGTCCTTTTCAGTTCCCCTTTACTTTCTTACCTAGTTTCAAAGCGTGACAAATATTTCCCACCACCGAAATCCTTTCATAGAGGACATTGATACATTGCAAGTTAAATTTGGTGGACTCAAAAATTAATTCAATAAGTTTAAGGACTTCATCCATTCTTTTGTCTTGTCCAGCATAGTTTATGAGCGCGCTCAGAAGAGGAATCCATATATTATCACTAGGCTCGCTATTGTTTAACAGTTCCGATTAATTTAATTGAAAGCCTACTAAATATTAAATGCATACAGGCTAGTTGTCTTGGGTATACTCGGCCACCATAAAAGCCACTTGGCTAAAGAAAATAACTGGTTAGATGATTTAGCTCGAGGAATTAAAGTTTTATATAATTCTGCTAAGGAGTTTGTGCTTTGGACATCATTTTCCGAGACCTAAATATGGAAAAATGTAATTGTCAAGTGTCAATGAAAATTTAACCCCCCCCCCCCTGAATTCCATAACTCCTGGCCACCGATTAGAGTTCCCAATGAATCATAATAGAAAGATATTTATGAACTAACCTGGACATCTGGAAAATGGGCTTTCAAAAGAGCTTGGGACTTATACAAAAATATCGATTGCAAGTCTTCTTCCGAAAGCATGAAAGTCTGCTCTAAGTAAACGGAAATAGCTATTCTATTGTCACTTGGTGACGATTCATCACTAAGAAATGGTCTTAGAATATCCAAAATGCTATCCTCTGATAAAATTTCGCTAAAATACCAAAAAACGTAGTGTAATAAACGAATCCTACTAATAACCACAAGTTTTATAATTAAATTACTTATCGAAAACGACGGATTCCAAAATATTTCGCAATATTTTGACAGCATCTTTGTCAATTAGGAAATCGGGAGGTTTTTCATTAGGATGCGAAATACATTTTACAACCGTTTTTATAGATTTCGTGTAAATTTCCTCAGGATCTAAACCCAATTCCATGGGTGCTAAAGCCAAGAGATCTTGGACAGTTGGAAGCGGGAGACATTCCATTACAGCCTGTATAAGCATGGCTTCTATCTTTTCGGGAACGGAACGCGTCATGTCAAACTGTATGGCGTAAACTTGAATCGTTTTGTCAGATGATTCGCGCAACGACAAAACAATCTCATCATCTAATTTCTTCAAATGATTTAAATTTCGATTAATTTCGTTGATCACGTCTTTCAAACTGAAACAAAGTAACAACATGATTAGTTAGTAACAACATGGTGGGTATTGCTTCTTTGCTATAACCTCTCATCGTTGGATTCCTTTTCGAGGCAATATTTCAAAGCCCGTCGATTAATTTCTACTCTACACTCCAAGGGTAGCTTAAAAATAAAAATATACCATGAATTCAAATTCTTCATTAAGTTCTTTTAACATGCGTACTTTAGTAACAGCGAATATGTTGAAGGTAATTGTATTCACGTATTGCAAGTAATCACTGGCGGTCATTTTACAGAAATACGAGCTAGATGATTGATACCGTTGAATCCATTCTCTCTAATTATTAAAACAAAAATTAATATAACTTCGAATTCAAATAAACAGAATGATCTAAGAAAAGTATACGAACAGCTGAACAGTTGGGCTTTTCTATTTCAAAGGCAAAAAACTCGGCTTCGCAAAAAATTCGGAATATAGAACTTGAAGAATGGAATTTAAAGCCACTAGAGTCCTATTAATTCCCAAAGTAAAATATGGTAAATGGTTCTACCAATGTCGCATTGACAGACTTACGCTAACAGGAATTCTATCAGCGAATTTCGAAAATGCGTGTATATTCTCCTTATTTAACACCTCTTCCAGCACAGAGGTAGATTTGTAAGGACTCATTAATTTTGCATAGTTAACAGCGGCTGAATTATTTATATGCTTTAATTTTTGAAGCAATTTTATATGGAAACTGGGTTTATTTCCGTATGAATCTTCCAAATCTCCAGAATCCATAAGTAGGGAATAATAAAAGACCATCTTGCCATGATCTAATCCGTTAACTAATGGAAGTACGTCATTTTCCATCAGTTGACTAAATAATTTAGGATCTGAGTAGAGCGTTTCTTTAATTTGAGGTTCCTTGAGTTTACGCTCAATTTCAGAAATGGAACTGCGATTCATTTTTAAGAAGGTAATAATTAATTAACTTCGAGCAATTACACAGAACATCGCAATGAAAAAGAAGACGCACCCGGTTTTTTCTAACAGAAAACAAAGCCTCTTAATGTAGAAATGTGTCATATTAACTTCGTATCGTAAAGCTAAACATTTAGCTGTTGAATAATGTTCTTCGGAGAAACTATAGGTTGTAAATAAACCTTTTTGAGTATTGGAAGATTGAAAATAAATAATTTAACTAAACTATACGATATACCTCGCGAGTTTCAAAATGATTTGATGTTTATACTCGTCATCTTTGAAAAATTTCTCAACATCAACATCATAATCCATTTCATTATTAAGTTTGGTTAAAAACTCGGCTTGCACGTATTCCGAATGTAATTTATGATACTTCAAAAATAATTTACGACACATTAAAGCGTCTTCGGATAAATCAGTTGGATCAATTTTAGATATCATTTTAGTACACTAAAATGTAATTATTAATTTTAATTATAATTATACTTGGTATCGGGGGGGGGGGGGGGGTCTAATTAATCAATCTAACCTTTCTTATTAAACTATCTGGTTCTTCTTTCAATAATTTCTCCATGACCAAATCTTTCGATTTTTGAAGCGTTTGAGAGAAGAATGCCAAACAAAAGTAAAAAGAAGCTAGTTCCAAAACCACGACGCTTTGAGGCAATGAATCAAATAGAACTGCGGCATCCTTAGCCCGCTTTAATGATAGAAGATAGCCCAAACCTAAAGCTGTATCTTCGGGAATCATATGCTTCGCGATATCTAATATAACTATTTGTTATACAAGAAATTAATTGTTCCTTATCGATATAAAGCATTTAAACTTTTCAGTTAAATTAAATTTTTACATTCTGAAGTAAGTTGTTGAGATACCGATTTCTCCAGAGTTTCGTCGATCATAGCAGCACGAAAAATATCCCGACTTATTTTAAGATGATTGGGGATATCAGGCATTGAATATTTATCATAATTAGTGTGGAACTACGAGGGGGGGGAAACCATCGGTCAAGAAATTACGAAACTTAAAAACAAGATAGGAGCTAATTAACTAACTTTGCTAATGTGAGAATCCTCATTCTCACAGCGAAAGGCGTCGATTCCTATCTTAGAGAACTCTTTATTGTTTTCAATGTTATTAAGTTCGTCATTATCTTCCGATATAGATCCAACCCATCTAGACGAATTTTAAATCGAACTCAATTTTATCATGATCTTTCAGCGAGTGTTAAAATGTTTTCAAATCAAAATTATGTACAGTAAACAAATAAATGCCTTTCGAAAATTCGATCACTATCACAACAACATCAAGGGACACGTTTATGTACGATAAATTATAAACCAACCATGCCTATTAAAATCATAGCGCCATAAATTTTAAAATAATTCACACTTCAAAATTGTTTTTTGTTTTTTTTTTTTTTTCTTTGTAAATAAAATGAAAGCGTGAGGGGTAACAGTAAAAAATGTGATATTTTTCATGAATCATGACACATATAGGGCGGCGTACCTTTGCAGGACGGTGGTAAAAGCCCACCAGAAAGGGGGGAAAGTCCTAAATAACCCCTCCAACAAGTATGTCAAGCTGGTTATTGGAAAAATATTTTGCGAGTGTCAAGGTAGTTATAGGTAATTACGTTGATTAAATTTTCTTTAAAAAAGGGCATGCCGAAACTTAAAATATATAACGATTTTACACATTGGCGGGTAACAAAACCCAAATTATAATCATATATAATAGCTTTTAAAACTTATGTTAATTTTAAAACACGAGACTTACTTGACGGCGTCCCTCCAAAAGTTATGATTCCCAACTGTGGCCAATACCGCTTTAGTAGTTTCGGTAGTTGTTTGAAGAACTTTCATGGTTTTGTCTTTCGTTTGTTTCAAACTAGAGAGGACTGCGTTGTCAGATTCTTCTTCGTCCGAGTCGTCATCCTCCTTGTTTGAAAATAAAGATCTGGTATTTTCAACGGACAACTTCATTTGCGAGTTAATTTCCTCCAATTCCAACTCCCTTCTGGCTGGAATCAAAGTCGCTATCAAGTCATCCGAACAATAAATCAAAGCGAAAGACAATAGTTGTCCTCTGGCGGAAACGTCTTTAAACTCGGCGCAAGACCCGAGTTGATAACAAATGGGCCAAGAATCTTCGTATCGAAGTTCTATTAATTGTTGACAGGCTTGGTAACATTGGTTAAAATCCTCCGCCTGATACGCGGCTTCAGCAACTAAACGTAAAACCTTTCCTTCTCGCTCTGTCTTGTCACTTTCATTCACTCGAACCAAAGTGGCCAGTCTCAAAAGCTGTTGAAAATAAACTATCTCCTTCAAATGTCTCACGAGAAAAATAGTTACCATACCTTTTGCGAGTTTTTGTAAGCATTAGGTGTTGCGGAAATTGCCTTCAAAATTAATTGCATGCGATCTTTACAAAGACGAACTAAAAACAAATATCGCAGTGTTGAAGGTACAAACAATACTTGTATGTAAAAAAACTAATAATAACGTTCAACCTTGCAAAGGTATCATATTGACTTTGAAATCTTTCAATAAGGAAAGAGAGAGAATTAGATCAAGTTCTTCTTCAATATTAGGGTTATGATCTTCAATCAACGAAAAACAGCATCTGAATGAACAGATGGATTTTTAACTAACGAAGATTTAATTAGAAATTAATCAACTTACTTCGCTAATGCAATACTCGGATCATCGAGGGAAGAAGAAATATTGAAATACTTTTGACCCGCAGTTATGACCAAGTCAATTGCTTTGGAAAGTGGTAATTTTTTCTTATTCGATGAGTAAGAACTTTTCACTGATCTCTCCATTAACTCGCTACAAAATTCAATATTTTTCTTGCTACCCGAACACAGAAGAGCGTTTATAACAATCTAAACGTTATAAAAATTTAGTAAAAGTTAATCATGAAATACGACCTAACAATAAGAGCTCACTTCGTAACAATCATCAATAGATATTTTATCAAAAACTTTATTTCTCATTTCTAATATACTTTGCAACAGTTCCTTCCATCGTTTTTCTTCTAAAGGTGGCTTCCTGTTACGTATAAGCAACCATTAACAGTTGAACCTACAAAAATCCCTAAATAATAATAATCACTTTGAACAAGCTGTATTTGACAAAGCAATGAAGAGCTTTTTTATTTCCTCGGTGTTATCTTCGCAATTCTTTATAAACGCGGGGCTAGTAGGTAATCCGTGTTTTAGAAGAATATTCGCGACTCTGTAAAGAAAATGCGATGCAAACTACGCGTATCATTGAAAAACTTGGAACTTTATACGTTAGATGTTTCTCAAGTTCATCCACTCTGTTATGAAGAGCATTCAGTTCCTCAGAGTCATTTCTTAAGTTTATAAAGAAATCATCAGTTTATCAAGAACATAAATATCATATTTGGAAGTTAACATTTACTCCGCGTTTCTATCAGGAAGGCATTCCAGAATAGCGCAACAAGATTCAAGCTCGTCATCTCTGAAATGTTACGCTATTTGTTAATCAGTCCATACCGAGGGGCTGATCACCTTGAGTTTGCCTATACATCGTTTACATAATTTTGGATACAATATCACGTGGACTACATCGATTTGACGTTGATATGAAGCCTAAATTACGCAGAGTGTGACGCGAAGTAGGACAAGATTACGCAGACGTGATCAGCCCTTGTTATTTAGCTATAATTGGCTTACTTTTCGCACGAATAAACTGAATCAAGTGCTACTGTAATGAGTAACTCTATATTTGAAATAACTGGGTCTTGACACTAAGTATCGATGAAAAATGAAAAGGAAATAAATATTTGACCATATGTAAAACGCTTAATGTAATGCATACATCGGGTCTTGACGCTTCAAGTAACAATCTACACTGTAAAATATCACTCTTCGCCAAACCCATGACATAATCCCTAAGAAGAGTCGCTTTTGATCCAGGATTATGTTTATCAGTTCTATTCAAGAAGGGGATAAGCCATTGTCGAACATTTTTGATGAAGTTTTCCTTCTTACTCTTTAGAAGAGCCAACAATAGCAATTTAATGAACGCTCAAAAATTATTTAAATAACATTATTACCGACGACATGAGAAGTCTAAGCTTCTCAATATCTTTCATTTCTTGTAGGTTTTGGTAACTAATCGGTCTTTCTAAATGACATTCATAGACCAATGTTTCGAGCAAAACTAAATCATCGTGTAATTTTTCCAATCCTTGAACATTTCGTTCTCTACCACACTTTACAAGTTCTAGCGCATTGTCAACCAAATCACTCATTTTTTCAATCTCCAACGCTCTTTCCGTGTACCATTTGGTCAACAAATCAGTGGTTAAAGAAACCACTTTGTATTTTTGCATATTATCATTGCTCTCGTAAAAATCAGTTTCAAAATCATCTTCGGAAGTTTTCAAACTTTCATAGTAAGTTTCAACCCAATCTGGCTCTCGAACGCTTATTTCATCCCAAGGGTAAACTTCCGGTTCGTCGGGTCTGAAACTAAATGGCATTTAAATAAACTGATTTAGAACGTTTTTCTTCAGGAAGTAAGAAGAATATCGCAACTTGCCCAGCTTCGGGTAATAAATCTCTATAATCGTAAGGCGATATTGTTTCAGGAATGTTTGAAATAATTGGTAATCTGTGCGTAAGAGTGTCAGAGCCATGGTAAGTGAACATGTGAGAAACCGCGCGCCAGTCCCCTCTTTGGGCAAAATTTATTGAAGATTCTAAACAAGATTGTGTTCTGAATGTTTTGAAAAACGTGTGGCTGTAATGATCAGAAGCACGTTGCCCTCCTCCCAAAATAATCTATAAAACATTTGGTCATATTTGTAACAAACATTTAACATTTATATTACAAAAGATAAAAACCTCGTATGTGTTTAAACGATCGAGATAGCTTAGAAGTGTCAAACGATATTGACAAAGTTGTTTTTGTTCCAAAGTTAAGCTACAGTAATTACATTAGAAAATTTAGTTTCGAGTGTCCGCTATGTAAGTCCTTTATAAAATAATTGTGCAATTATACTTTTGAAAATCAACTTTCCGTAATAACGCTTCAAGTCTCTTTTTACTCTTATCATCTTTACCATCTTCATTTTCAGATTCGTCAAAAGAGAAAGCTTGTTGTAAAGAAGCCGCTACAAATCTACAAAGACTAACCTTATAGTTCCGGACTACCCCAAGCTTTAAATTACGTTGGACATCTTTAAACATACCTCCCTTTATCCTTTCCCAATCCAATATCTACCACAGATTCCAATTCGCAGCCTCTCAACCCATAGAGCAAGAGTTCTCTAGCCGCGTCAATATTTTCCGGAACTCTTTCTATGCATTCATGCAGGACCCATGTTCTTTTTGTTATCTTACTCTAAACAGTTTTGTATTCAAGGTTTAAGCAAATGTCGTACGTTGAACACGCGTCGTTTTTAATAATACCAAATAATCTTGAATAGACGCGACTGAAACCGAACTCTTTCTCCATTGCCTTTGATACACTAAATCACAATCTAATGAATAGACTTTAGCCAATGCTAAAGCTTCCCCGTATTCTTCATTATCAAGCTAAAATAATATAGAAACCACACAGGAATATCAAGGTGGTGTTAGCGTGTGTCGAACTGAAAATACGGGCAATTTTTCACACCTTTCTAAGAAAGAGTTCATCAGGAGTGGTTGATTTTAGGCTCAAAAGCCTGTATGTTTTAGTAATAAGCCTATAGAAAATTATCTAAGTTAAAAACAGAGCGCGAGTATACATCGCGCGTTCCTGTAAAGATTCGTGAAATGTCATCCATACTTAGTTTTCTTCTTGGGTGGTTGAAATCGTTCACTATCTGTTAAATAATATAACGCGGTTTTCATGGACCTAATGCTCTGTTTGAGCAAAGGCGCATTTTCTTCTTCGTCGCTACTTTCTTCTTGTTTCGATAAATTTGGGGTAATTTTCTTTGACAAAGTAACTTGTTCACACTGTTAAAAATGTGTTCGTTCATCGTCAAACCATTGGAGTTTGCGCTCTTCACTTACTTCTAAGCCTAAAAATCCTCTATCGTGAGCTAAACTGACTTGCGGTGCTGGTTCAAACCATTCAGGCGACTGACCTAATAAATTCCTCAAACTGACCGAAGAAGCCACAACTACAGCTCCAGAAAATCTAGCTACGATTAGTTTCTAAATGAACAGAATGATTATATAATCTAAAACACTCAAAATTAACGTTCCAATTAAAATAATTTTAATAAACGCACGTCATCAGACCACCAATTTAAGTCAGCAATTTGGGACCTAAAATTATCAGTGGCGATTTTTGGCGATTTTCTTTTAACTCCCGGTTCACATACTTGGGGATTCAAGGCATCAAAACCCGGCTATATCGAATAGAGTTACTAAAAAAACCTCAAAGACGCATTTTCTTTCATTTAATTCCAATTAACCTGATCAACTAATTCCCATAAACGGCGTAATCTCATTGAAGGATAGTTCCAAAAACTAAGAGCACCCGAAGAATGTATAGCAGCCAATGTTTGACCATTAGGTGATAAACTCATCTTTACAACATAGTTCTACAAGTACAAATATATTAATAAATCGCAAGATGGATAAAATGATTTCATCGCTTCTTACAGAATCGCAATTATAACGAAAAGGTAATGGAATCCGACTTAAAAACGTATTTTTGCCATCAACATCGTCACCTTCGATAGATGTTGAGAGTTTGTAGTGCGGATAATCCGATAAAAGTCTCCATGTGGTTATTCCATAGTGAACTCCTTTAGCCAATGTTTCGTTCTTAGCACGATTAATATTAGTGTTAATTCCAGATACGACTAATAAGTTATTAGAAGGGTGCAACACTATGCCAGTAACACCGCGCAAATATTGGTTTGCCAAGGAAAAGACGTGATTTTCTTGATACCCGTCGCAGCTAACCAAAAAACTATGTAGCATTCCTTTGAAAGTAACTACTAAGAACTCCGAAGACCTATAAACACGTCGTGTAAGTTTCTCTTTATACAGTAATCATGTCTTACAAGAGTGAATACCATTGAGTATTTTTAACTCTTGAACTGGCAAATACCATCCCTGCAATAGCATCGCTAACATCGCATCCATTATTAATGGATTCATTTTGATTCTAGAGAGAGTAAAGAAATCTTCGTTTTGAAGTCTTTGTCACACTTTCAAAGATTGGTTAGATTCAATCTTACGAGTGTTATAGTAAATATATTAGAGCCAAGTAGATCAAAGAAATATATATTCCCTTTACTACTAGCTACAGCCAATAAGCTACAGTCAGGAGACCATTGTGTCTTCCTCCATTGAGGACACGGATCTCGAGGAACTTGAGTAAGAAATGATAGGAAAAAAGAATAAGCTTGGAAAATTAAGAGAGCCTATAGTTTTAGAGATAATTACTCGAGCCTTTCCCAATAACAGTAGCGTAATCTTCGCGCGAAGATCTAAGCATACGTTAATTAGTTTTATTTAGTTAAGTATCTAAGTAGCGGAAAAAATGTAATTCAGGCCAACCTTATTTCAACAACATCATGTTGAACAATAGCCACAACTCTTCCTTCACTGAAATATAATGGCAACCATACAAGTCATTTTCCACTCCCCTTTTTTTTTGTGAAAAATGTATCTTACCCTCCAACTGCCAGTTGCCATGGCATTTGAGCATTGTAATACTTTTGGAGGTTACTGGGCATCGACTTTGAAACCGAAAAATACGGAAACCAGCCCCATAATACCCCTAGAACCAATATAGGTATGTATAGTTAAAAATTTAAGGGGAAGGTACAGTTGATTTTGGTATAGAAAGAAGCCTACCCTGATTTTCATCTTCTTTATCGCGTAATAGTCTGCCCTATTGTAAGAAAAATAGAATTTCACGTGTAAGTCTTACGTAAATTTGAACAAATGTACTACTACGTGTACTAGCTCCTTCGAGCATTTACATTGATAATTTATACAGTAAATAAAAATATGGTTTAATATCTGTAGTTTAGTACTTACAATGTACATAAAACTCTCAAGAGTAACATAAAAAATTTTCAAAAATAATTTTACAATGTTTTGAGACTTAAAACAATTTGAAACGCGTTAAGTATAACCAATGTCAGAAGAACACTGAAGACTGAACTACTTGATACTGTTCAAAAACATATTTTTTAACAAAATGAAATAATATTTATGCCAGTACAATGGCTTATAATAATTTTCGCTGAAAAAAGTGTTACACTGGACCTTTGGTAAAAAACAGGAATGTGTATATCTTTGGCATTAGTTTCAAATTGGAGTTTTAACAATACTCTTTTTGGGTACTTTTATTCCAAACAAAATTAGGAATGTTTGTTTTAAATATTTACTATTCCTTTTTGTACCTAAGTCTGGAAGTTTCCAGTTTTAACTCTTTCAGAGTATTTATTACCATATATCTGGAAAACAGGACATAAAGATAACGGAACCATAAGAGCTGGCTTCTATGAGCCCTCATTGCTCTTTGTACCGTTATAAAATCTCGAATATTACAGACATAAGCGTACGAGGCCCATATATAGGATAAAGGTAGGTCGAGTAATCCAATATATTTCCTTAACAAATTAACAGATTCCAAAATATAAAATTTACAATCAACAGCCACGTGGCCATTGGCACACATGTGCCTTAAACCATTATACAAACTAATATGATTAACGTGTCCACTGACACCGTAAATGTCGAAGGTTATCACGGCTTGAACTGAAAAGGTTTCAACATAGTGTTTAACTATACGACTGACTAGTTCTTTTTTCCAAAAGCAAGTTGGACTATCACTCATCAGGGTGTGTTCAACCAAGTATATATTCGAAGGATTAATTCCCAATAACA
This sequence comes from Phalangium opilio, assembly GCF_054372755.1. Taxonomy (NCBI): domain Eukaryota; kingdom Metazoa; phylum Arthropoda; class Arachnida; order Opiliones; family Phalangiidae; genus Phalangium; species Phalangium opilio. The sequence continues at coordinate 1,169,223 of NW_028324155.1, forward strand.
CGCAACTTCTCCTAAACTCTGCCTTCCTCGTCTTTCCATCACCGTAAAAGTTTCCAGATGATAAACATAAAATATAAACTGTCTCCATGGTTTTTACCAAAGAGCGAATCACCGGACCAAAAAACATACACTCATCATCAGGATGCGCCACTATAATCAAAGCCGAATCTCCTCTTATCTGTTTACAACTTTTCCTCGATGTAAATAGAGTCAATAAGAAGTAAAATAAAAGGGACAGTCCATACAATATCAAAAAACCGCTCAGTATGGTGACAAACATGTTTCCAACTCAATTGTCTTTAAGCACACACACACAGGGGTAATGTAAATGAAATTTATTTCTTTAAGTCAACAGTTTTGCTTTTATAGTTGTGATAGCTTAATACCGGCAAATAGTGGACCATTAAACGATATTTTCCTCACTCAGCATGGCTGAATAAATAGAATATTTGGTCACCAACGGAGCCGGGGGTGAGGGGTCAAAGTTAATTTAAGAAATGTCAGAACAAAGGCTTAAGGCCTTATCAAAATATCAATAACAATTTAACAAACATAAATTAGCAATCGAACCTACTGTACTAGTGTGTTTACTTACTATGGTTTCTGGTTCTTGAGCCCATTCCGAATAGATTAGAATTTCGTATAAAATGTTTTCATTTCCATCTGCATTTTTATTATCTTCGTTTGCGCTAATTTTTTCACTTTCAACATCAGTCCACGCCATATCTTTAATTATTAAGATATAGAAAACATTTTACAAACACAACACCCAGCACACAGATTGCTTAATAACGACGCGTGGCACTACCACACTCACACTGACCTTTGCTGGCACCACAGTGACCACAACAATCACGGATTTGCCGCAGTTAACAGCTGTGACGAATTTGATAATGTTATGAATGAGAGAGTCAAGCACTATTCAAAACCGCCCATAGACTAATGGCACCCCATGTTATTTCCCCATAGAGCTTAATACAGTCGAAGGCAGAGGGCTGCCATTACCCTATACAGGCTCAGCGGGAGTCCGAGAGAGATCGGCCGCCACCACTATGGAGCAATATTTGTTAAGACCCATCTACAATGTAATGCACTTTTGATGAATTTTCATTCTCACTCCAATAAAACTACTCCATGTAAAACAAGAAAGAAGATAACGAAGTTGACTGATGAGATTAACTTCAAACTCCAAAGGGGGATGATTTTGCAATATACCATTTCTATGTAACTAAGAGGGCAAGACACGGGGGTGAAACTTTGCCTTCCATCTCGCTTTTTGGCGCCTGCGCTGTAGATTTTTGTAGAGCGAGAGTACACACATACGGCAATGGTAGGTTGCCTACCCTCTTTTTACATCGAAAAAGTCTACTTGCATTTCCGTAGTCTACTGTCTAGCCGTAGGTCTAGCCCACTGAGGAGGAGATTTAGCGGGAGATTCGTTTGTAATTTGAATCGTTGCAAAGGCTTAAGAAGTTTTTTATGATAAGGTGAGTGGTGACCGACCGTTGTTTACGTTTACCCAATGCATTCCCAATGTGGTATGCCATTTTACTTTTGAAAAGTTAACAAATATTAAGTGATTTTTGTGGAATAGTGGAGTTAATTTGTTCTAAAAATGCCTTCTACTCGGTGTGTCATTCTTATTGATGAACAAACATTTGTAAATAATTTTAAACATGTGGACAATGAACGTATTACTCGACAAGTTAGACAATCTGTCCTTCAGTTGCTTTTATTTTTCGGACAAAATGAAAACGAAGTAAAAGACTCGGAAAAGTTTCAGTGGGGCCACACTATTTTTAATTCTGAAGGCCCAGAACTACAAGTTTTGGATAAGCAACTGTTTACAAAATTTAATCTACGTAGTTTTGAGTTATTTGAAGAACAACTGATCACTAAGTCTAATCTACTTAACACCAACATTCGCCAAAATGATGAAAACGCTGAGCCTGAAACCAATCCAGATCCGAAACATGTTAAAAATGTGCTTAAACAAGCACTTGGTCAAGTGTGTACTGATTATAATTGGGATAAGCCTGATTTCTCATCCCCCATTATGACTATGAGAACGAGGAGGCGTGTGGTAGAATCTAAGAAAAGTTTTAAAAACCAAGCTATGTGTATAGAAAAATCACAAAACTATATCTTTGTAATATCTCCATTAGAAAAGTATTCGCTTAAAAACGTAAAGAATACTAGAAAAAACATTTTTGAGCTTCTAATCCCAAATTCACTTTACACCATGTTAACGAAAGACTCTAAAATTGAACTTTTTTGGTTGGATAAAAATGTCCATGAATATTGCCACAAAGTAAGAAACTTCTTATAAATTCAACATTCATGGGATTGAATTTAAATTGCAATTCTTGCAGTACAAGCTATGCGAAAATTATGAGATACAACAAGCGTCAAAATTTGGTCTCATTCCATTGAATATCATAGCTAAGGAAAACGCCAAAATTGGAAATAAGACCATAACTATTCAAAGAGACGCTGCAGTTCTTTTATCCACAGTGTTAAATCGGTGTTTTCAAAAAAGGAAGAATACGGAGAAACATGAAATAATTCAGCTGCCTGTGAAGATGACGGATGATTCTTCTTATTGCTCAGTGATTATTTCAGCAATATGGTACTCTTTATAACTGCTTTTACGTTACAGGAACCATCTTACATTTTAGGTTTTTTTTGGCAGGAAAAACGAACATTTTCAAGCAATGACCTTATTTGACAAGATGAAAGAATGGAAAAGCTTAAAAATTCAATGCACTATAAAACATAGCCCTTTGTTATTCAATTACCAAACTGGCTACACTTTCTCCGCTACTCCAGCAAAACCCGAAGATAACAGTCCATTTTCAGCCTTAATGCTGGAAAGCATGGCTCAGAATATGATAATTGTATAAAGAAAAGATGAAATTAATAACAAAAATTTCATTGCTCATAATACTTTGCTTTTGCGTAGGTTTTAGAGTGTCAAAGTGAAAATGGTTCCAAATTGGGTGTATTACGCCCATTAACTCTTTCCGCAGCAAGTTTTATTATTCCTTATGAACAGAACTTGCCTCCTGTTGTAGAAGATACGCAAAATTTGCAAATAGATTCAGGTCACACCAAGGAAAGAACAAGTGGTTCATTTAACACGAGTTGCTTAGAAAGATGGGCTATTAATGAAGGAGAAACAGCAAAAATAGAAGAAACCACTCGAATAGATCAAGATCTACTCAATAAGATCAAGAATTTTATCCTAACTGGTAAGAAGAATGAAGCGGGTGCGTCATCCTCAGCATCAAGCAAAAAGAAAATACCCAAGGAAGATGTTTTACCTCAAATGGATCCATTAACGAGTGACAAACACACTTTAAAAAGACGCAGCACTTCCAGCAATTTAAATGTATCGTCACGAAGTTGCCTTTTGTTGGAAAGAAGTTTGTCCATGAAAAGTTTGCCCGCCAAGGAAAGTCAAAAAAAGCCATCAGAAATTTCGAGAAAAAGGGATTCATTTAAAAATAACGCAAATTTTACACCAACTTTAAATATAACTGAAGGTAGAAAATATTTGTTGGAGTTGCGAAAGGAACAACTCGTGAAAATAAAAACTTTTATCCTTAGATTCCAAAGAGGAGAATGTCATCGCTTACTTAAAGGATTTGTATACTAAAGCTACTAATGAAAATGGAACTTGGTCTCTTTTGCAGTGTGCTCAAACCATAGTTAGTTCACTGTCTCTCTTATCAACAACCTCTAACGACGTAAGATTTGCCTAGAATTAGTCTGTTATGATTATGATGAAAGTCACTTTACTATAATGTTGTTTTAGGCAAATATAAAGGACCTGGTTGAGAAAAATTTCTTTGTGGATTCAAAGATCCTGTTTCAAAGATGTCATACACCCTCCAAAAGAGTGATAAAGTCGAGAGAGTAAAGAATGATGAATTTTTTGCCAAAATTAATTTTAAGTTCTAATATCTTAGTATAATTACTAGGATTCTCTTGCAAACACTATTGAGACTCGAACTACAGTTACTTCCGCAGAAGGAAAATACGGTGCAAAGTTGTATCGATACTGTAGTTTCACTTCTTCGATTTTTTTGCTTTGTTGAAGGACCATTAGAGCTAAACAAGTTTCTCCACGAAGTTGTGAAAGAAAAGTATAAAATTAATGGAATTGAACTTTGAAGAGAATCAATTATAAAATTTCTTTTCAAATAGTTTTGGCGAAACTCTAAGGGATTTAGTAGAAGAAATTGGAGAAGAATTAAGCATTCCTTTATTTGATGATACCACTCATTCTGAATCTGAAGATAAGCAACCACTGTCACAACTCTCTCGCTCTTCTATAGGTAGTGCTTCACCTACTAGTGTTGCTAGTCAAAAGAATGACAATAGGAGGAGGAAGAGCGTCGTTAGACATCCTTCTTTTGCTCAAACACGATCACAAGTTCAAATTCAAATTCAAGTGGCAAAGAAAATAATCTCCAAAAAGAAAGGAACTCCTAAATACAAACATCGCAGCGTTAAATCGCGATTGAGATCTTCTTCCCTAAAGAAAAACGAACGTAAAAAAGAGAGCCAGTCCGAAGTCAAGAAAGTTTGTCGTAATCTCTTTCAGAAAAGTCCAAGGTCCAAAAAGTCATTAACACCGAAGAGAAAAAGTTCTCCTTTAACTCAATCAAGCTGTGAAAAAAAGAAGACTCCTACAAAAAGTGGAAAAGCGTGTAGATCCAAATTAGGTACACCCAAAACTAAAGGTCGTACACCAACGAGAAAGAGTCTCCTGGATTCATTTTTACCACTAACTGTTAAAGCTCCGGAATCAAATAAGACTGTGAATAAATCACTCGAACCCTTTTTATTCCAAGATCTTATGACAAGTCCAGTTCATGGAAAAACGCCCGAAAATAATACCCCCTCAAACACACCCGTACCTAAACGGATTTCTTCCATCATGAATCATTCAGTTGATACTGAAAAAGTTCCCAAGGCGAGGGAATCAAATTCCCAAATGCTTTACGGACTTGAGAGTCCATTAATTAGTATATATATGAAAAAGCCTAGCCCCGTTCCTAACAACTGTGTTCGAAATCTTTCATTTTGCCAAAGCCCCATCAAAGTAACGGATACCTCAACACTACCTATGAAAAGCGTGTCCAATGATAAAGATGACCTCAGTAGTCCTAAACGAAAAACGCCAGTGAAATCAAAGACATTAGATGAAACACCGGCTAAAAACACTAGGTCAAGATCGAATCTAAGTGGCACTCCTAGTGCTACAAAAGAGAATCACGTTTGTAATTCAGATGAAAGCGCTGAATTACGTGATAACAAAGTCACGCAAAAACCTCAATCAATTACGCGTACTCCAAACAAAGGAGTTGACACTCAAGGTTCTAAAACTCCATTAAAGACGCCATCTAAAAGCCTCGCATTTTCGGACACTGTTTACAATAGTGTATTAACTCCTCAAAAGTTACATTGTCCAACTACACCTAATAGGAGTCAAAAACGAAAGCTGTCCCGAACTCCGAGCAAGTCCCCTCGAGTTCACAAAAAAGATAGTGGTTACTCTACTCCTCTTGTCTTATACTCTCAGTTACACATTTCCCCTGAAGAAATTCAAAGTAGAAGAGAGTTGAGGTCACACTTTCACCAATCTCCAATGAAGACCTTAACTCCAAAAGTTGTTGAGGAATATAAATCTTACGAAACAACGCCCATTTCAAGTCCGGGAATTATCAAATGCCCAAATGCTAATGGAGTCATTTCGCCAAAAGATTTAACTTTGAAAAGGGAATTGAAAAAAAGGCGTCTAAGTTATTCCTGTAAAATCGACAATGACAAAGAAACAGAAACAGAATGGACAGTCGTTCCTTCACCTAAAGCCAACAAGTCCTTGACCATGAGTTTCAAGAAAGTGCCATCAATCAATGAAATGAACTCGAATCAACAAACGCGCAACACGGATACCAAAAATGAGCTTCCTAACCAGCAAACACTCTGTAGGGAACAAAATAACTTAGTAGTATCTCCGCCTTTGAAGAGAATTCACGCTCCTTCTTTCAAATCTCCGTCAGCGTTAAGTTTACTTCATTTGACAGTGTCTCCAATTTTAGATTTACCTTTAAACAGTAAAAAAAAGATCGGAATGAATTTTGAATAATTTATTACAAATTTTTAACTTATCTCTTTGGATAAAAGTTGTTTCTTTGTTCTATTTTTGAGGGAGAAATGATAATAAAAGTTAATATTTAAAAAAACCATATTGAAACATTTCCATCACCGACTTTCCATCCAATCATACTTACCAATAGTTACAATATGGTGTTTATTAATATCATAAATGGAAAAAGCAAAGATTACAATTTTTTTTTTTTTTGTTTCATGAACCATAATTTTTAGAAAAAGAGGGTGATGATCAACTAGTATGATTTTTTAGAGTAGTTCTCATTTTTTTTAACACACTTAATCCCGATGTTTCATTTGCAAAGACTAAACACAGGTTTTTTTGAATTTCTTATCGAACCAAGTCACTCAGTGGATACAGTATTTTGTCTTTTAATTAATTTGCCATGAGAATTTGAGAAATGTACTTAAACGTGTAAAAACTGCACCACCCTATTACTTTTTTTTAAAAAATGATCTGACGATTGACGATTATCTGAACGGTAGAGAAACATTTACATTATGTGTGTGTGTTTGTGTGTGTGGGAACCATTTTTGAAGAAAAAAAAAACCCCCAAAAATATTTCACCAGTCCTCTAAACGAAGCCTCGGAATCATTTTTTTTTAAACAGAGCACGCAAAAGAAAGAGAAACAAAAACTAAACATTTAAAAACATTTTTTTTCTGACGAGATAAAATAGCACTGTCCTTAATAATATCCCCAACAATTGAAATTGTCAGTCGAAAATCCAGTTTTTTATCTGGATTCTTGTTCACAGTTCAGTTCATTCTGGAGTTAAACTGTTTATAATATTGTCTCTTTATATTAATTAAAAATTTAACTTCCAAAATTGGCGATGGAGAGCTATTTTCTAACGTTTGAAAGAAAAATAACTCTTTCTCTCTACAAACTGTATCGGTCAAGTTTTCTTTGGTCTACCGCTTTTATTAACCACCTTAAGACAAATTACACAAATAAAAGTAACCCTACAATTTCAATTTTGAAAAAGAGCGTAGAGAAAACGGGCGTGAGGTCACGGTGGACTGAAAAGCGGGAAATTAAGACTTTTTTGAATTTTTTATTTTTTTTTTTCACTAATTAAAGATCAAAATTTATAAACGTAAAATTAAATAGTTTCGAACGGCTTTGCAAAAAACACGGGGTTGATAAAAAGAAAAACTAATATAATACACACGGAAAAAAAATATTTAGAGTACGTAAATTTTACCTAAATATTGCACAGGAATTTCCAGAGTTCCAAAAAACGGCATGACATAAAAAATTAAAAACGAAACGAAACTGGCACAAACATTAATTTTGGATAATAAAAACAATAGACCAAGTAGTAACATATTTGATATTTCCGTCGTCGGTTGATGAGATCTACTTTGTTTTTTTTTTTGTCTGTGACAATGTGTAACGTAGAACAATCAAGTCACTTATGATTTTATTTGTAATAATGAATGAATGAATGATTTTTTTTTTGTCAGAACAAATGAGGTTGGATTTTTGTTGGTTACAGACAATGCGCGATTAGGACGATTTTTTTTTTTTTTTTTTTTTCATGTGGGTAATTCAGTTTGCTCTTCTGGACACGTCACTCGAGGAGGTGATGCTGAGGGAAAGGTGTTTAAAGGATTATTTTCAACAACTGATTCAGGGGGAAGAGTTTCTGATAGGAGGACATCAGCTTGAACACTCGCAACACCCTGAGCATCTTTATTCTCCAGTATTGTTGTTGAAGAAAAAATGCTTTGCGTTTTATCAACATCATCTCTGGCAAAAATTTCCTCCGCTTCTTTTAATGATACATTGTGTAATGTTGATATCGCTTTCAAAATTCCCTAAATTATTGTCAATTATTAGGGGTTATTCTAGACACTGGCGAGAACTCGAAAGAGTTGCTACAAATTCTGAATTTTAAAACTGAAAAACTAAATCTTGAGTTTGTACAAATTGGTAGATGTATCAGAGAATTCTTCAAGTGTAGCAACACTTAACTCGTGATAAGATCTTACCTCAGGGACCATGACTTCGTAAGCGTATCCTACTACATTATAGGCCTCATTAGAATCAATTTTGGTTTTGAAAAGTTCCATACAATGCTGAGTCAGTTCTACTTTCTGAAATAAAGATATGAAAAAGTTAACTTTAGCGAAGGAGACACTTTGGCAATTAGATAAACATTACTTTTCCTTCATCGGCAATCCATCCCTTATAATCAGATGCCCTTTTAACACTGTTTCTATCAGACTCTGAATCGCTGTTGAACAGTCTGTGCCTTTCACTACTTACAATACCGGCAAAAATATTTATAAGGTGCTCCTGAAATGAAGTTTTTCGTTAATACTTGGAGCCTTGGACAGTTAGGAGTTTTTTTTACATCAGCATTTCCATCTAAAATGAACTTTGCGAGTTTCTCTCCATCTACTTCAGCCACATCTTTATCTTCAATTTCAACATTAATTTCGCTATCTTCCTCTTCTTGAGCCGGATTTGTAATCCTGTCTAAGTTAACCTCAGTAACCGGGGTCATTGGGTCATTTTGGTGGGAATCACTGTTATCAGCGTCATAAACTTGACTTTCAGAAGATTTTTCTAACTCAGACAGCATTTGTTTAGCGGCTAATGCGACAGAAATTTGTGTTTTATTTGACTATTTAAGTATTAATCCCCTTCTGAATAATTAACGTTTACCTTCCGGATCATTAAAGAATTGAATTGGATTCATTTTGAGCCCCAGACATTTTTTCCTTAAGTAATCTTCAGCCATTTGAGCTGATTTTACAAGCTGATCGTGTTTCGGTAAAGCGTAACCCTTCTCCTTTAATTAAAACATTGAATTTTTTCCTTTGTTAAAATTAAGAAACACTTTTTTCATAGTTGGTGCTTTAACAAAATAAGACAATGTTATTACAAGAAAATCTTTATTTTTGGCAGCATCATCAAAATTCGTAATTTTTTTGACATTCATTGTGAATCTAGAAGAATTTTTAATGTTTCGTTTTGTTTTATTTATTGTCCAGGTTTTACCATATTTTTCTTTAACGAAATACTTACCCTTTTGATGACATGGGAATTGTAATGAACAGTACAGAGACTTTTTTCTGTCTCGGGTATATTTTTCTAACCTGCAATTAAACTAAACATTGAAATAATATCTCTATGACGTTGGAAAGATTTTTTTCCACTTTACCAAAGCTGGCCATTGTTGAGTTCTCCATTCCGCCCATACAACGTCGTTTTCCGCAAAACCAAAGGCTAAAATTTTTCAATGTCAGAAAGGGGAACTAAACAAAGCGAGGTGTCGAAAGGAAACTTACTATTTTTCATTTCAATATCGTAAGAATCCTCTTCTTCAGAATCTAGAAGGACGTCAGACATTTCTGCATCGTCAGTTCTGCAATTGCATTACAAAGTTAGCTAGTTTCAAACATAGCTTCCGCAAATAACTTCCTAACCCAATGGAATTGTCATCCTTGCTAGCATTTGGATCATCACTTTTCTTTGATTTGCTCGTTTTAATATTTCTACTATCATTTTTGAAAGGCGATAGCTTCTTGGGGTTTTCCAGTCTTTTATTTAAAAACCGGTTCTCTGGTAAGCTTTGGCTACCAGTCGCTCCGTCAAGTTTGAAGCGATTAGGCGTCTTTTCTACCATGCTACTACTCTTGAATGGAAACAAATCAAGTGCGCAGTCTTTATAATGCCTGACGATATTGTTCATTCTAGACGTTCGAAAGTGGCATTCTATACAGGTGTAGATTTGGTGGGCTTTTTCAGAACTGGATTGCTGGTAACAGTAATGTATTTGGCATTCTTTCGTCGCTCTTCTTGATTTGTAAGAGGAACCAGTTTTTTGTCTTCCGCGTCCTCTTTTAGTAGGTTCTGATTTGCTTATCCTGGAAGTTAGTTCAAACCTAGAATAGCTAGAGGTTGAAACGTTTTTGCTTATTCTAGGTCTTCCCCGACCTCTCTTGGAAGAATCACCGTGGCTGGATTTTTGGTCTTTGACTTCAGAATAGATTCTTAGGTTGCTCATCATCACTTCTTCTTCATCGGAAGAGCCTCTATTTTTGAAAAGACGAGGTCTTCCACGACCACGTTTTCCTTGACTGACTGACTTGTACTTCTTTTCGGAATATGGATTTTGATTACTCAAAACAATGTCATCATCTGATGAGCCATAATCATTTGGTAGTCGTGGTGTTACAGTTCGTCTCCTTTTTACATCAGAATTGAGATTTTTAGATTTGCGACTTGAGTCTTTACTATCTCTCCGTTTTTTGGCAGCGCCTGGTAAAGATTCTTTCAAAAGCTCGTCAAAGAGCTCATCTTGGCTTTGATAAGCTTTACCACCAGTTGAGCTTTTCTTAGGTCTACCAACTTTTTTGCCAGCACTTTCATTGAAAAGCTTCCTCTTAATATCCTTTTCCTTAATTTCTGACAGAGTTGATGATGTAGATACTTTCTGTCTTGGTTCACCGGTTCTTGGTTGTTTGGCTTCTTCATTTTCCAAAACAAGATTAGACTTTCTCTTCCTGCGACTCCTTTCTTTGACCTCATCCTCTTTGGTAGTCATTTTAATGCTATCTAAATTACTATCATCTACAACTATGGTCTCTTTCGTTATTTCTTCAATATCTTTATCCGGAATACTTTCAAAAGTAAATTGAGAGTTCTCTTCATCAGCACTGATTGATTTACCACCACTCAGGACACTATCTTGAATGTCATTATCAATTTCACTTTTTTCAACTTCGCTTTCCATTCTGTCATTTTCACTCTCCTCCCCTTTTTCATTCCAACCCTCTTGTTCTTCCGTAACTTCTTTAGAAGTTTCCAAGGTAGAAGGTTCCATGTTGGTCAGTTCTACTATGTCCGAATGTTCTGGCGACTTTTCTGTTGACTTTTCCATTACCGGTGAAGGTTCCCTCACAATCAATTCCTCCTCAGCAGATTCCAATTCCGGTGCAGTTTTAGATACATCATTGACTTCCAGAACAGAATTGTCAGTTGGCATTTCTACATCATCAGTTTGATCAACTTCCATGTCAACAGCGCTACTTTTGCTAACCTCAGAAGGATTAATAGAGTCTTGGGACAATGAAAGGCCTTCATCATGTACTGAAGCATCTTTAAGGGATATTGTTACATCCTCTTTAGGTTCAGCAATTTCTTTCTGAGAGTCCAACGAGTCTTCTGGAGAAACGGAAACATTCTCAATGGGTGTCTCCACAGCTTCCTTAAGGTCGACCACTTCTTGAGGAACTACTGAAAGTTCTTGAGGAACTGCCGCCAATTTTTCAGGGTTCTCCGAACTTTCTTCAGGTACTCCGGACTTTTCAGCCGCTACTTCATCATGTAGCAAATCCTTTTCTTGGTCAGTTGTCACTGTTTCCAAGAGTTTCTCAGGGTTTTCAAGGGAAACTGTAGTCTTTTCAGGAACCATTGTGATAGTTTCCAGGGATTCTGGTAAAATTGTTGATGTTTTTTCCTCTAATGGAGAAGTATCAGCTAAATTTTCATTACTAGATTTTGAATCAGACTCAGGCTGTTCAAGAGACATTGAGGTGATGACACTTGGATTTGCAAATTCCGCTTCCTTTGAATCAACATCCATAATCGCGGTTGTTACATTAATGTCAATTTCAGGAGTTGATGACTTTGGTGTGTCCAATTTTGAAATTGTTTCTACTTCACTATTGTCTACAGAGGATGCAGCCTTTTCCTCTTTATTTTCCAAATCTTCGCACACAATTTCAAGTTTCTTAGGGAATAATTCCAAGTCATTGCTTCTTTTCTCATCATCAAACTCCTTTTCTTTCTCACGCGTTTCCTCTTCATTGGGTTCTATAACAAGAATTATTTCATTCCTGTTGAATTCACTGCCCTTGACTTCTAAAGTTGGAGCATCTTTACTAGTGCTAGCTACTGGAGGAGGTGTAGATTTTTTCTTGGAATAAGTTCTGCTATATTGCCTGGTAGGAATTTTAAGGGTGAGGTCTTCAGGGGGAGTGTTAAAGACTGTAGGTTTCCTTTCTTTAGGAGCTTTAGTAGGACTTTTATCTCCTCGTTTTGACGCGTCACCTTCTGATTGAAGTTTAGTATTGGTTTTGGGCTTGCTTAAATAGGAAGTTGGTTCTGGAGAAGCCTTTTTCTCGGGTGCAGTTAAAAGTTTTTGGAACGCCTTTTGAATCTCCGGCGCTAAAACTTCTTGTAAAGAAGAATGATTAGAAACTACTGATATTTCTTCATTTTGGTTTGATTTGGTGAAGGGTGAATTTGTAGAAGGCACTAAAGAATCAGAGTCTAATATAACTTCCAAGTCCCCATTTGCAGTTTCGAGTATACCAACACTTTGGCCATGTTCATTTATGACAGATTTAAAATTAACACTTTCCATCTGAATGCCATCACCCATAGCATCTGAAAACTGTGGATTATTGTCCAAATCGATAACAACATAACTGGTTGTATTTTGAGGAAGTTCTCCTACAACTTCCATTTCTTCAATCTCCTGAGCATCATTGACAAGTGATATTTCAACAGGAATTGCAGAATCTTGTTGATCTTCCATAGTCACGGAATTTGACGCTTCTTGCTGCATCAATTCAGGTTTACCATCAGCAATATTCTCATCAGACGTCAACACTTCCGGTAGCTTCTTCACTTGGATACCTTCTTTATTTTCATCCCCTGTTCTTAAAAATTCCTCTATACTTCTTAGGGTCTCATTGACTGGCGATTCTTCGACACTATTGGACAAGTCCTTTGCTTGAGGAGTAACCTTTATAGAGCTTTGCTCATCCTGCCTAATATTTTCATCAGTTTGATTTTCAATGACAATCATGTCATTAGATAGCTCTTGACCACCGGAATCCATGGCAGACCATTGTCCAAAGCATTCAGCATCTGACAATGATGACTGTACTTGTTCTCTCTGCACTTCGGAAGCCTGAACTATTCTATATTCAACTTGTTGATGCTCTCCGTCAGCAGTGACAATGGTTGTCTGATAAGAACTTTCTCCATTTGAAGTTGCTTCCAACTGGGTGTGACTCATAGAAACTGGATCATGCAAGATTTCCACCGATGTTGTTTTGGAATCTGACTCTGCAACATTCCTAGATTCATCAGCGGATGATAAGTGAACCACAATTGGAGATTCCACGTGCCTTTCTCCATCAACAACTTGCGAAAGAGCCGCATTACTCAACCCTTCAACATTATTGAGCTGTTCTCCATTGACTCCTACAGCTATGTAACATTGTGATTCTTCTCCTTCTCTTTCTAAATTATTTTCAGTGACGGATTTTTCAACAATTCTGAGGGGAGTTATTGTTCCATCTTCCGAAACACTAACAGGAATTTCTGTCATTTCACCGTGTAAATAGTTTTCAGAAGCATTCTTCTCATCCACTGAAATAATTAAAGTTTCATTTCCATCAGAGTTCGTCTCATTGCTTGGCTTTTCAATAATTCTTAGAGGCGTCAGTGTTCCATCTTCAGATACACTAACGGGAATTTCAGTCATTTCACCATGGTCTTCTTGCAAATAAGAATTTTGGGGAATATTTTCATTGCTTTGAACTTCATCTTGTATTTGATGTTCATATTCTCCCTCAGGAGCTTCGTATGTTAAATAAGTTATTCCTTCTCCATCCTCTTTGCCATCTTGACTTTGAAGGGAAATTTTAGTTCCTGGAGCTAAACCCATCTGTTCAGCCAGTCCAGCTAGATCCCCAAATTTCATGGCTCTCAAGCTGTCACCTCCTTCACCACCACCTTCTTGATCCGTTCTCATAACAACTATTATCTCTCCATCTTCCCCACTTTGAGCGAGAATTAACTGTTCATTCAATTCAATCCCATCAGATTGGAAATAGATGGTTCCTCCTTCTTGGACTGCTTGGAGTTGAGACGGTTGTACCTCCAAGTAGCCTAGAACCTGTTCTTCCATTTGTTGGCCTCCTTCAATCTCCATAGTTTCCTCTCCAGGGGCGTTGTCGTATTTAGCCATAATCACTTCCCCTGACTGGGTCACTGTTGTTGATGAAGCTTGATCGTGTTCCATTATGTTAAAAATAATTCAATTTGCAACCCAAAATGTCAGTGCAATTTATCCTTCAATACTACATGGTGCATCTAAAATTAAGCAATTTTTAAGTAACACGAGATTAGCTTCAATTTAAAAGATCTAACCCAAGAAAAGGTGTTTTTTCCATAGAAACCAGAAAGACACTTCAAATCCTCAAGGACAGTTTTCAAAGGCTTAATACTCTTTAAACTATTAATGAAAAGAGCGGTAAAACAAAGCAAAATTAATGAAGGAAATGTTTTGATTTCAATAAAACTTTGCATTAATAATGTTGATATAACTATCAATCTCCTCACCGCTTAAAGAAAATAAGCGAAAAGCACAATCACGGTATCACCAGGACACCAGCGGGATTTCCAAATGAAAAAAACCAATGGGCCAATAAGCCAAGGCTTAGGCACAAGCCTCGATTAAAAATAAACAACACAATCTTCAAGCGAAACGCTTGCAAAATGACAAGGACGCTTACTCTAAATTAACTAATGTTTTAGTACCATAAACAAGGGTTCTTCCAATCAGTAAATTAATGATAACTTCTGCAATTATTAAATTTTGTTATTTAACAAATCCACAGCGAAATTGCGCCTTTCCAAGCTATAGTCAGCTACACCATCTCGCACTCGCACTCTGCCACTCAACAACATGTGGCGCGCCAGTCGGAATCGAGAGGAAAAGTAGTCCTTGAAAATTGAAAGTTATGCATTCACAAATTAGTAATTTATTAATAAATAATAATAAGTTTTAACATGTTCAATGATTATTATATTGAACGTTTTTTATATATTTATATATATTTAGTATATAAAAATTTGGTATTTTTTCAGTTCCGCATTCACATCCGGCAAATTACTTCTAAAACGCAGGCTGCCGCTGCAGGCATCAACATCACCACCGTCTTGTGACCATGACATGGACCGGGTTCATTAATTAAAATCGCAATAGTAAACTAGTATCTGGACATTCTTAAGGCTCGCATTAAGTAATTCAATAGATTAATTTGGTACGTCGCAAACTGGTTATTATTTTTTTGGAATAATTATGACCATCACAAAATTTTAGGTGTTGCAGACATTGAATCTACTTCCACCCTCGTGACCCTCCAACTGTAACCCCGCTTCTCTTAGCATTTCCGGAGGCTGAGGAGCCAACCCAAAATAAATTATGGGGCAAGATACTGCATCACCGGTGGGAAATATTGTAATTACTAATTTAGTGGATATGGATTGGAAATTCGGAGTTGTCGCCTCATCTAGCGAAATTAAAAAAGTCGGAAGCACCTTTCTGCAACTGCAACTAGTTTTGGATAAGGGGAGTGGCAGCCTGGAAAATGTCACAATGGAGTTGACACTTGCTCAATTTTATTCGTTTTTACACGAAATAGAACGAGCAAAAGCTGCTCTCGAAGTGTTATAAATGTAAAAATAATAAATATGTTTGAATAAAATTCTTTGTAAAAAGTTTTATTACGTTTCTTTCTTTTTTAGAGTAGTTATACCGAGTTATACTTTTTTAACTACGTTAAAAAGATAGATATACTATGATTAGAATAGGACAGTAAAGTACGCCCTCTTGCCAGTTAAAATAGACGCTTTTCATTGGCTGATGATCGAATCTACGGGGTTTCAATAGCATAAGCACGGCAAAAATTTTTAAGCCGAAGCTCCTACTCCTACGGTGTTGTCTTTCCCTGATTGGTTTTGCGGTGTGGACTAGTAAAGGTCGCGCCGGTGAAGTGAGCAGGTTTAATAATTCGGATTAATTTAAACTAGTTTAACATGGCTTTCGTACCGATAAGATTAGCGAACCTTCTCGCTAGACAGCTTCCCCGAACTTCCCCAAAAGTAAGTTTAATTAATTAAGCACGTTTAACGAAAAGAAGTCGAGAAAAATAAAGTTAGTTAAGACTTGGTCGTCCATGGCCTTGTAGGTCAAATGGCGGTCATTTCATTTGTAAAGGTTAACTAAATCTGCATTAATTCTTCGCGTTTTAAGTTCTAATTTGGTTTAGAAGTAAACTCTCGAATAACTAAATCATTCATTAGGTCATAACTTCCTCAATAATTTCATCTTTTATTACAATTTTTAAGGTGTTTAATAAATTTGGCAGAGTGCCAGTAGTTTGCCCCTTATTACTGAAAATAATGTTGACTTTAATTAAAAAATTAACCCATTAAGGCGGAGTCACTTTATGTTGACTTATATTTTAAAATTATATTCACTAGGTTCTAAGCTTTTTAAATGGGACTCCATCATACACCATCAGATCACTCTCAACATCAAAGGTTTTGGGAGCTGGTCCTGGTATATAAAAAAAGAGGGGGGGGGGGGGGTTTAGGTCGGGTTCAGTCATTAATTGCGTCTCAAATATTAGGAAACGCCGAAGTTTCTTCCATCTTGGAAGAACGAATTCTGGGACACACCTCAAAGGTTGATTTGGAAGAGACCGGTAGAGTACTATCAATTGGTGATGGTATTGCCCGTGTTTATGGCTTGAAAAATATTCAAGCTGAAGAGATGGTGGAATTTTCCAGTGGTTTGAAGGTAATTCTAACTGTATATAGTAATTTTCTTCCAGTTAACACGTTTTTCCCTTCAAGGGCATGGCTTTGAACTTGGAGCCTGACAATGTCGGTATTGTAGTATTTGGTAATGACAAACTCATCAAGGAAGGTGACATTGTTAAAAGAACCGGAGCTATTGTAGACGTACCTGTAGGAATGGAAATCTTAGGTCGCGTTGTAGATGCTTTGGGCAACCCTATTGATGGAAAAGTATGAAATATAAACCCCAAAAACATTCTTAGAAAAAAAAAATGTTAATTAAAGCCATTCCCAGGGAGCATTGGGTTGCAAAACTAGGGCTCGTGTAGGAGTTAAGGCTCCTGGTATTATTCCCAGGATTTCTGTCCGAGAGCCTATGTTAACTGGTATTAAGGCTGTAGACAGTTTGGTACCTATTGGTCGAGGACAAAGAGAATTGATTATTGGTGACAGGCAGACTGGGTATGATGGTGTTCCAAAGTGTTCAACATAAAATTGGACCAAAAAAGTACTGATAACAAGTTTCAAACTTCAAACTTAGAAAAACCGCTATTGCTATTGATACAATCATCAACCAGAGAAGGTTTAATGAAGGTAGTGAAGAAAAGAAAAAGTTGTTTTGCATCTATGTTGCTATTGGACAAAAGAGGAGTACCGTGGCTCAGATTGTAAAGAGGCTGACTGACTCAGGTCAATACTTTTTTTTTTTTTTTTTTTTGGAGTTATTAGGTATTGATTGTTTTTACATTGATTTCAATATACAGATGCCATGAAATACACGATTGTTGTGAGTGCCACCGCTTCTGATGCCGCTCCCCTACAATACTTGGCTCCCTATTCTGGCTGTGCCATGGGAGAATACTTTAGAGACAATGGAATGCACGCCCTCATCATTTTTGACGATTTGTCCAAACAAGCTGTAGCTTATCGTCAAATGTCTCTGTTGCTGCGTCGTCCTCCTGGTCGCGAGGCCTACCCAGGAGATGTCTTCTATCTTCACTCCCGTTTATTAGAACGCGCTGCCAAAATGAATGATACCTTTGGTGGTGGTTCATTGACCGCTTTACCAGTTATTGAAACCCAAGCTGGAGATGTGTCCGCTTACATTCCTACCAATGTCATTTCCATCACTGATGGACAGATCTTCTTGGAAACTGAATTGTTCTACAAAGGTATTCGACCAGCTATCAATGTAGGTCTCTCTGTAAGCAGAGTAGGCTCTGCTGCCCAAACCAAAGCTATGAAACAGGTGGGTAACTCCCAACCTTGATGGTAAGACAAAGCCGCTTGATGGCTTAACTCTTGGCTGGCTTTGTGTTTTATCTTAGGTGGCTGGTTCCATGAAGTTGGAACTTGCCCAATACCGTGAAGTTGCCGCTTTTGCCCAATTTGGTTCTGATTTGGATGCTTCCACGCAGCAACTTTTGAACAGGGGTGTTCGTTTGACCGAGTTGTTGAAACAAGGACAATACAGTATGACTCTTGGGTCTGTTTGAAAAACTTATAGTAATCTTAATTAAAAATTTCTTTCAGAACCCATGGCCATTGAAGACCAAGTTGCGGTCATTTACACGGGTGTCCGAGGTTATTTAGATAAATTGGACCCCTCTAAGATCAACCAATTTGAGAAGGAATTCTTGGAATTGGTCACCACCTCCCATAAGGATTTATTGTCTACTATCGCTACTGAAGGCAAGATCAGTGACGATACTGATGCTAAATTAAAGAAGATTGTTACAGATTTCTTGGCTACCTTCAATGCTGCGTAAAGTGGTGCGAGAAGAACTAGTTTAGGGACCCTTCTACTGTGGAAAGAAAAATAAATTTCAAATTATCATCGGACTTTGTACAGTTAATAATAATAAGACCTCCCTTTTGAAATTGATTTGTCAGAAAAGGCACTAGAGTTTAAATGCTAAATAAAACATTTAAATTAAATTGGTTCCGTTCATCTTCGTAATTTAATTCAAGATTTAGTATATTTTTGGTGGATTTATAGAATGGATGGATATTAAATAAAGTTGTAAATTATGTTGGTGTCTTGCGAACAACGCTTCTCTCTCATTTCAAAAGTTTTATTAATTCTTGGGGGAAAATAATTTCACCATCGGTGTTTTGATAATTCTCTATCATACATGCTAATAAAACTGTTACATTGACTACACAGCCACCGCAATGATTTTGGAAACCATTTTCGTGAGTAATCATCAGCCTCTGACTAAGGTAATTGCCGTACAAAGCCAAGTACCCACAGTTTATGTAAGAATTAAGGAAAGGTGACCAAAGGTCAAATTCAATTTTCAACATTTCAACATTTTTTAAACCAACAACTGAACATTGTTTTACCCTAAATGGAACATGTAATGTTTCGTACACATTCTGAATGTCCAAACAAAGTTTATCAAATGTCTCTAACGATTGGTTTTCATTTGTGTCAATGTTGAATGCAAATATTTCACTAGATTGAAAGGGTTTAAGAATACTATTTGATTCAATGTTTTCCGTATTGTAATGTCTTCCAATATTGAATAATTTTAGAGGAAGCTGACTACTATTTAGATGCGTTCGGGTAAAATAAGACGCGTAAGCTTCCAATGAGGCACTTCCAGGAATGTGCAATGAGTTACCCCATTTAAATTTTTTTTCTTTAACACGCAACATGTCATTTGGATTGAAGGGACTTTTTCCACAAGCCTCTACAATGGCTGACTTCGCAAAATTTGGAAGGGAAACCATTTCTAGACCCTCATTTTTCAATTTAAGCACCAAGTGCCTAATTATATCTAACTCTAGCTTGGCAAGTTTACCGATTAAATAATAACTATTTGGACTACCAGTTGTAATTTCCAGATAACTGTTTGAAAAGCCTAATGCAACGCAGCTTTTAGGCTGAGCTAGATCAGGTTTAGGACCAAATTCATACAATATTTTATCTTCATCTACTCTAAGATGAATCTCATTGGGGGCATTGAGAAGAATGGGGATAACTTCTTCTTCCAAGTTCCACTTCTCCTCCAATAACTGCTTCATTTTATTTTCATTCTCTTGACTTTCAACCCCAAACTTTTCTTTAGTATGAGGTTTAAGTTTAGTTTCCGCAGTCAGTTTCTCAAGAGACAAACTAACTTCACTTAATTGATTAATCTTGGTTTTAAAAGTTTCGGTTAGTTTTATTTTTGGGTCGCGACGCCTCCAAGTTTCGTATATTTCGTCGAAATTGGATATAAAGTACTTAAGGTCAATATGAGGAATGGCAGTAGGGTAAAGCTTGCCACCATATCGGCCAGAAATATATAAAGAAGAAAATGATTCTCCTTTTGGTCGATTTTCGATATCAGAGAGTAAATAAAGTAAAGGATATCGCGCCGTACTTAACCTCTTATACAAATTATAAGTAAATATCGAATTACAAGGCTTAAAACGATGAATTTTCAATAACATGGTTAACCTGTAACTAAAACCACCGTAACCACGTTAGTTCAAACTTCAAAGCACGTGTACCAGTCTTAAGCAGACGATCGTTTTACAGAGGGCGCGAACTACCGGCTGAAATATTATTGGCTTAGACACTTCAGAAAAGGAAATAAGAATTTTTCAGTACTGATCTTAATGCCAAAATTATTTTTAAAACTATGAATTCATTAAAAATTCAGTATTAATGCCTTAAAATTAGATTAAATTCAAATAAATTTTTTTGATGTAATTGTTACTTTTTTCAATAACATGGTTAACCTGTAACTAAAACCACCGTAACCACGTTAGTTCAAAGCACGTGTACCAGTCTTAAGCAGACGATCGTTTTACAGAGGGCGCGAACTACCGGCTGAAATATTATTGGCTTAGGCACTTCAGAAAAGGAAATAAGAATTTTTCAGTACTGATCTTAATGCCAAAATTATTTTTAAAACTATGAATTCATTAAAAATTCATTATTTTTACCTTAAAATTTGATTAAATTTAAATAAAATATTTTATGGAATTGTTACTTAAAAAATTGCCTTAACACTAATCTTACAAGACTTACATGTTCAAAACGTAGGGTATATTTCCGGTCCTGTATTGTGAGGTCGGTGCTGCGTCTCTTAAACAAACTGTGACGTCACATCCAATCTTTCGTTAGCTTATGGTGGTGGACGTCGCCGTGTGCGAGGAAAATTATTAATCCGAATCAATCCATAATACCAAGTGATCGAACTATTAAAATAATTAAAATGGGGAAGATTATGAAAGCCGGCAAAGTAGTTTTAATCCTTAGCGGTAAATATTCCGGAAGGAAAGCGGTTATTGTTAAAAACAACGACGAAGGTACGACGGATAAGCCTTACGGACATGCCTTGGTCGCTGGCATCGACAGATATCCCAGGAAAGTAACGAGGAGAATGGGAAAGAAGAAAATCGCCAAGATGAGCAAGATCAAGCCCTTCATCAAGGTACTAAACTATAATCATTTGATGCCTACCCGTTACTTGGTGGATATCCTCTTCGACAAGTCCGTCGTCAACAAGGAGATCCTAAAAGACCCTTCCAAGAAGATGAAGGCCAGGCAAGACGTCAAGTCCAAGTTTGAAGAAAGATACAAGACGGGAAAAAATAAATGGTTTTTCCAAAAGTTAAGATTCTAAATCTTAAAATGTAAAAATAAAAAAAAAAACTCTTCGCACCAGCCTTGGAATTAAAATATGTTTAATTCACTTGGTAAAAACTTTGTTTGTTTTCATTATTTCAAAACCAAAAAATGCAATGCATTTAAAAGTGTACAATTAGAACAGTTTTATTATAAATATAATTAATCAGGCATCGTAATTATTATTCCGTACAGCCTTTCTTTAAATCAGATCTATAGCTAAAGCTGTGTATAATAAATGTGTTCAAAATATATCACAATTGGTGTTAGACAAACAAACTATCTTAAATATTTAAAATATAGTAAGAATCAGAATAATTTTTTTTTAAATGCTAAATTGCAATCGGAACAAATATATTACTCCTAACTAAGACTTTGTAACAAAAAGTTTGCTGAGCCGTTCCGCAATATGAGGCTTTTTCACCACTTCCTCCACATACTTGATCAAATGCTCTCTTTTTAAATCCACAGATAAAACCTACGGAGTTTGAAATGCTTTTGAAATCAAGCCCCAAACTCTATAATGATTATTTACCTGTCCATTTCTAGAAATAGCGACTATTCCCTGTGTTTCTTGGTTTAGAGCGGCACTAAAGACTATATCTGGGCATATAGTACAACAACATAGAGGCATGGCAGTTTCAAAGTCACATATATACAGATAACCAAATTTGGTGACCACGTATACCAATCCCATAGCCAGGCTTACCTTTAATTTAAAACCAATATAAAATATATTTCCTGGTTTTACCATTGAATTTTATAAATGTAGAATTTACCTGAATGGAAATTGGGAAATCATATCTATCCCAAGGGTCATTAAACTCTAAACTTTCAGATCTAACAGATAGAGCAAAATTACCGGGTACTTGAGGACCCAATTCCACCACATGAAGCTTATAAATCAAATAAGACTTTAGTTTTTAATCCTCTGAATTAACGATGATTGTTTTTCATATTAATATATCACCTTTCCAGATTTTCCCCAGCACCTATTGGCTACAACTAAAATGGTAGTTGGGTTAGCATTTCCTTGCAACTTTCCTGATATTAATTTAACCCAATGGGCTTCAAATGTTTGACTTAGATTTTGATCAACAGAATACACTTGAGCTACTCCCGCAACCCTGTTTTCCTAATTTGAAAATAAGGAAAATCTAACTTTTAATTGATTTTTATATAATTATAGGCTTATAGCTCTGATTTTAAAATACTTCAAGAAATAAACCCGATACAGCTATCCATTTATAGGAAGAATCAACTATGCAATTGACTATTTGAGCATTGATTAACCTCGGGTCACGATAAAACAATCTTTTAGGAACATCGTCTAAAACAAAGATATATCACATTTTTTTTTTTTTTTTTTTTAAAGGGGGTAAATGATGTTACAATTAGTATCCCAAAGGTGTACTGCTGATTCCGTGACAATTGCTATGACTGTTTGATCTACCCAAGTCCAAAAATCTACAGGAGCTGACATTTTGTATTTTTGGTAGCATTTTCTCGTCTCCAAATTGAATATTTGGAATAGCTGGCCTGCTACTTGGGGTAAAATTAATGTAGCCCTATAGAACTTATAACCAGATGGGCTAGTTTCAAAATATTACCACGCAGTGCAATTATTGGCTTGACTGGATTCATTTTGGCACAAGTAGCACTCGTTTCCCATGTTTCGGGTAAAGAATGATGCAAATTCAATACAGTTACCACAGTATTATGCCCCGAAGTTAAACTAAACAAACAGAGCAAAAGCTTATAACACATGTCATGTGATGATGTGAAGCCATTGAATTATTGAAGATCAGTTTCTACCTTTTAGAATGTCCACTGTGACAAATACTTATCCATTTATCTGAAATCATTGACACTCTTGGCCAAGTGATGTGGGCCAGTGGAATTCCCAAATTTATCAACTATAAACGGAATCGATTTAATAATTTAAATTCTTATTAGCATAATTAGGGAGTTTTCAAGAATAGCTCCCGGTGACGGATTTTAAAAAATTTTTTTTCTTCTGAAAGAGAAAAATGCGACAAAAATTATGGTGCAAAAATTTTTTGGGGCAAACAATTATTAAGGAAGATAGAGCTAGTTTTAATTTTAATTGCCCTGGGTAGAAGATGGCACAATTTATGCTATAAAAAATGTCGACTGCTTATTTTCGGCTAAACCTAACCTAACCCAACCGAACCTAACCTAACCTAACCTAACCTAACCACACCTAACCACACCTAACCACACCTAACCACACCTAACCTAACCTAACCTAACCTAACCTAACCTAACCTAACCTAACCTAACCACACCTAACCTAACCTAACCAAACCTAACCTAACCAAACCAAACCTAACCTAACCAAACCTAACCTAACCAAACCTAACCTAACCTAACCAAACCTAACCTAACCTAACCAAACCTAACCTAACCAAACCTAACCTAACCTAACCAAACCTAACCTAACCAACTGTAAACATGAACGTTTTGGAAAAGGTAATAAAAGTAAGGTAATATAGCTTAAATTGTGCTGTTTTCTGTCCAGAGCAATTAAAATTAAAACTAGCTGTATCTTCCTTAATAATTGTTTGCCCCAAAAAATTTTTGCACCATAATTTTTGTCGCATTTTTCTCTTTCAGAAGAAAAAAAAATTTTTAAAATCCGTTACCGGGAGCTATTCTTGAATTTAGCCGCATAATTAAAATGTTAAGCCTCGGTCAAAACAATTAGAACGGGTTACTAAAAACATAATGCGTACCTGTAGAAGTTCTGTTACTATTAACGGCGGACTTACAGGTCCTTTGCAAGTCATTTTTTACTATCATATTTAATTAAATTTACCCATAATTAATTATTTTAATTACTTTTTGTTGATACCCATCTAAGGATTGTCCGAAAGGTTTTATGCTTGGTAGAAGCAGACTACAAGTAAGGGAATTGTGCTGCGCGTGCGCTAGAGTACTAAGAATTTTCTTTATAAGAATTCTTAGTATTTTGATGCAGTCTGTTTTTGTCCAATCAGTGTCCTATTCTTATAAGCGGGAAATTTATAAAATAGGCGGGAAACACTTTGAAATTTTCATATTACAGTATTATGTTGCTAATTCGGATTCTTAAAAAGTTTTGAAACCCCAAGGGTTATTAAAAAATTCTTTTTATTTGTACAATGACACATGCATGTTTAATGAAATTACATTGTGAAACAATTCATAAAATAAACCAAGATTGTACAAAAATAAATAAGTCTTTCACAAGACATTTTTTCAAGGTCTGCGTCTTTCAAATTCTGTTACATCCGTTTCCAAAGGAAAAGGCTCAATTAACACCAAAGAAAACATCTGCTCTAACTTCACCTTTTGTTCCTTAGCTAATAGAATTAATGCACCATTGTCGCGTTTAGAACTCTCAACTTCCATTACCAAGTTGTTATCGCATGAAACAAATTTGAAATAGTTACTATCAGTCTGAATTATCTTCCAAGTTTGATTTAACTGTCCAGTTTCTCTCTTTTGCCTAACCAGAACACGCTCATTGTCACCGTCACTAGTGGCTTCAAGCACCAAGTCGTTGTTCTTAGAATATATCTTGTAGCAACTGTCGAATCTCGATTTCTGGAAAGAAAACTTCTGCCAATCGACGTGGTAATATTCCCACTGTTGAACAGGCGTATTGCTCTTACGGTCTCGACTGTCCACGTCTAAGACCTTATCGCTATGCCTGGCCACAATTTTGTAGAAATGATCCTGGCTAATATCTACTGGTCTTTCGTATAATGTTTTGTTCTTGTGGCTAAAAGCGAACCAATTGATTTCAAGAGCCACGTTTTGGTTTCCTTTGAAGACGACATACAAATCATGCTTGCCTCGCACACTGTTGATATCCACTGATTTAGTTTTCCATGTCTGACTGGGGTCGTTTTTTTCGGCTACTATCAAAGCAATAATATTTTTCGATGCAATTAAGTCATCGATTCTCAATTCTACCAACGTCGATGCGTTGCTGGTAGTTCGAAAAGTGACACTGTCGGCGCCCAATCCAAAGTCCAAATTCTTGTATAGCAAATAGGCACCACCACCAGTGGATCCCACTGAACTCCCACATCCTGAAATGTCATTGCAGTTTCTTATAGAAACTGACTTGCCTTCGTAATAACTTTCAGCTTCTATTCTCTCATAAGCGTTTCGGGGTTTGGCTTTGCCATTCCATACAAATGTTGCCGCGCCGTAAGGCGGAAGTGAATATGCAAAGAATCGTCCGTTCCATTGAGCTTTGAAGATGAGAGGGTATTCTCTCAAGTTATTGTACACCAAAAGAACATTCTCGCCATCAGGGTTTTGAAACGCCACCGTTTCAACGGTGTACGAGGTAGACGTAGAAGAGAGGATTCTTTTGGCTCCTTTTCGGACAAATTTTGACAAATGGCCGTAGGCGTAATACGCAGAAGTGAAACCAAACTCGCCTATTTGCGTGTCCAATTTGATTATACCCAGACAGGTTTTACAACCCCCATTATAGTTTTTGATATTGCGTTGGTCGAGTACCAAATTAAACTTCAGGATAGCACGTGCGTAATTTCGGAACGGACCGATAACGTCCCGATTCATGTTTCGACGAAACTGCGTCTCAAAGCTCTGATTCGCGTCTACCTCGTCAGTACACTCCATAAGGTAAAGCTCCTTCTCCGGGAATTTTTCATGAAAAATGCTTTGTTCCGTAGCGGATCCTTGATAACATTGGAAAGCTAAACCCGAAACGGCCTTCCTTGCACCTGGGTTTTGAAGAACAGAAGCCCCGTAAGTGTTCAGCGTATCCCAGTTATTAGCCGCGGCCACGATCTTTGTGTCTATACGGTACTTCCGGAAAACCTCACTAAGCTTGTCACTAATGAAATAAGCTTGGTCATCCGCGTCCATCCACATGGAGGGGTAGCAACATGAACGAAATTGCGGTTCATTTTGAACGATCAGAGCGTAAATGGGAACATTTTCCTTCTGGAATTCCCTTACGAAACGGGTATAGTAAGTGGCCAAATTTCCGAATTGATCGGGTTTTAGTAGGCCACCTACTATCGATTCGCTAGTTTTCATCCAGGGAGGCGGACTAAATCCTATGGCGAAGACGAGAACATCTTCGTTTATCCTTCGAGCTGCCTTAAGCGCGGGGATTAAATACTCCCTGTCGAGAGCGATGTCAAATGTATCTAACGAGCAACACGCGTCAGCGTAGGTCGTGTTGCTGCGGGAAAACGACGACGGTCCGATAGCTATCCGTAAAAGGTTCAGCCCTATTCCTTTCTGACGGTCGAAAACGGACATCAAAAGCTTCTGGCGCTTATCATTGTCCATCTTCTGGGAAATCAACCAGGCTGAAACGTCGGATAAAGTTGCCCCCAAGCCATCGATCTCTTGGTAGGAGGCGGAATCATCGATATCGACAACGTGTTCGGAGGAGCTTCGGTCAGAAAGGGTCCACTTCAAGTCTGGTTGACGCGTCAAGAGGTTCTTCCGATCCGTGGGAGTAGTTAACCAAACCTTTATATTTTGGTCTTGACCCAGCGAGATTAGCGGAAGACAGCAATAGAGAATTACGATTGATGACCAAATCATTTTAACTACCAAATAAATAAACAAATTAAACATTACATTAAGAAACATTACATTAAGAATTTATACGGGAAAAAGAATAATAACATTACCTTTCATATGAAAACTGTAGCAACGACTTCTTTTCTTTAGTTCTCAGTAATATTTCCCAACACAACGCGGTCGTACCACACGCGTCGAAACTGAACGCCGAATGAGTTACATTCCGAAATTGTATGGGTCAGGGAAACCCGTGGAAACTTTCCAACAAGGAGATTTCAACTTCCTTGACAAGCGTATAAAAGCACGACCTCAACAAAGCTGATGTCCTTGATGGTTAAAATGGGAGGAGGGTAGAAAAAATCTACGCTAAGGCGTGTAGTAAACCCAGCAGGTGTGACGTTTTCAGTGTTGTTTGTTCAAAGCTATTGAGCTAAAACTTCTTTAAAATTGAGACGTAGAAGGGGGAATTTTTTCAACCTCAATTTCTCAAAATCTCGCCATCGAACTAGCTTTAATTTATTACCCAGGTATTCTTTGGAATATATTTTACATCATTAACGTTTTACGAACATAGCAAATGGTATAACTTATGTAAACGCTCTCTCTGTCAGTGCTGTAGGTACTTTATTCGCGGGTAATGAGGCATACAATTAGGTACAGTTGTTATTCTCTTACAACGACTTGTTTGGGTGAAACCAAAACTGGTTTCGGATTTGGAATGTGATTACGCTAACAATATTTTCTAGAATTTCGTGAAATACCATTGGTTACAAATAATCCCTCCTTTTTCGAAGCGCATAAAGTTTTCCTCAACACGTTCCGCGAAAATGAGTTTTTTTTCTAATTTTTTGATTAATTGTTTTGCCATTAAACTTTGCACGTAGTACCTGTGAAATTATTTTACTACAAAGGTCAAGGTGTGTTGTTCAATAAAAGCTAAATATATACTATCTAAAATCATCTTGCCTATCTTTCAACTTGTATTTACGTAAATAATTTCCGATGATTAATTTCCATGTTGCTGACTAGACAACGAAAAAAGGGGGAATTTACAGAGATAAGAAAATGAAATTAAATTCACCCAGATAACCTAAAATAAAACCCGTTCTCATAGAAAGGATTGTAAAAGTCATAACGGAAGTTCAATATCCAAAGTAGCATTGGTATGTGACGTCTGAAGACCTATAGACAAATTCGGAAATTACATACAGAGGAACCAGCACACAGGGGCGAGACCGCCATTGGGGTTTTCTCCCTCGCGACCAGAACCAACGCCAGACGGACGGAGCCCGAGTTCCATACACGCCGGAGGCTAACCAACTCGCAATCCCTCTGGCGGAGCTTCTTGGCGAGAGGGAGAATACCCCAATGGCGGTCTCGCCCCTGTGTGTTGGTTTCTATTTTCGTAATTTACAAATTTGTCTATGTAGTTAAACCGCTAAACACCGGTGCTCAAATAAAAAAATTGGAATCATAATGTAAATTTACAGTCATAACAGATAATGGCTTTTCTTCAATCGTAATTGGGTTCCAGTCATAATAATGGAGTGATTTTAGCAGTTTTGTCAAAGTTTTGGGTGATACTTCCTATTCTCCTAATCAGAACAAACATAAAATTCACGGTTAAAGATTACTGAAGTGGCAAAAGCCACTCACCCTCGAATTAAAGCGAAAAATATGTATTTGATAAAAGAGAAGGTGGTAGAGAAGTAAATAGGCAAACATACGGAATTTTATCTCGTTAAGAGTTGATATTTGATATTATAATCTACATACACGTATATAAAAAGATCTATACGGTACGTAACGCCGGTAACCAAAGAGATTATCTATGATTCTATAGGTATAGGATTCTATCTCTCTCCCTCGAAATGATACTTATCCAAAGACTTGACGAACTTTGATGAGTTTAGTTGTCATTTATAAATAATTAGTGCAGATGGCAAAGATGATTTTGGTAAGTTTAATGATCAAGAATACGGCAAAGAGTCCCTACCTCTACGAGGAATCTAAAAATAGAAACGCTAATGATGAAAATTATTTCTTTTAATAGCAAATGGTAATTTTTACCCTCGTGCTCTCGATAAAAAGCACGCACGCGTTCTCATCATGTGAAATTTGCGAAATTCCAAGTTTTTCCGCTGTAATTAAAAGTGGCTGCGAGTGCGTATGTCAAGGGAAAACTTCTGTCTTATTACAATGCAATGGCTTCGGAAAACAAAATATAAAAAATATCAAACTGCCATCCATATCCAAAGAAAACGTTCAGTCGAATGAAGTAACGTCAGTTGACCCTATCCATTTGCTTACCGAGTTAAATATAGTGAAATTAAAGATGGCTAACGTAGTTAAAATTTTAAATGACCTTTCAAGAGCGGAGAATTTGAAAGTTCTCACCATAAGACAATTACAATACGCGTCTGAAATTTGGAACCGGAAAGAACTCGTATTTAATATAACAAAATTAATACGATTGGAAATTAGTGATTTCAATGTTGGGAAGTTTTTTACAAACGCGTTTTCGGCTTTGGTCCAGCTCAATACTCTGGCTCTAGAAAATTTAAATTTGACGAGATTGCCACCGGAATTAAACAACTTGAAAAAATTAGTTCAATTATCCGTTAAGCACAATCAACTTACCTTAAACGGTAAACTGAAATTACCCCGATTGGAAGTTTTAAACGCTGATAATAGTGAAATACCAAAAATCCCCGACATCTTCTTCAAAGAATGTTCCGCGTTGCGAATAATAGACCTGTACCGTAATAAAATAGCTAAAATAGGTGTAGGAGTGTTTCCAGAGAGTCTAACTCAATTAGATTTAAACAGAAACGAAAATATCATTAAATCTTTTCCTCGAAGTGCCTTCGGAAGTAAACTTCCACCGCAACTGAATCTTTCAGGTATAAAGTTTATCATTAATGTATGTAAACTAAATGATTCCTGATAATGACAATTATTCATGTCATTTTAGGCAACAAGTTTCTTTGCTCTTGCGAAACGCAATGGATTAAAGACAACTACGATACATTGAAAAATCGCACTACATTTGACACTGTTCAGTGTCAAAATGGAACTAGGAGAACGCCTTTTATGCAAACAGAATTTTGCGAATATCCAACTAACACTACTACTACTACAATTTCAACTACTTTCACACCAACTGATAGTACTGCACCTGGAAGCACAGTTTTTGATCCATCGTCTGAAAGCGCTACTTCCGATTCTTCGACTGAAAGCACTACTTCCGTTTCCTCATCTGAAAGCACAGTTTCTAGTTCTTCAAAGGAGAGTACACCTACTTCCAATACGACGCCTAATTCAGAAACGACTACATCTACATCCACGATATTTATTCCAACGACAGATATACCTGAAAATATCTGTTTCAACGAGGAGTTCATCGAGCGACTGAGCATTGCCATTAACGAGAAACCGATAGAAGAGAACAGCACTGGGTCAACCATACCCACATTTAAGTGGAACGTTAATGATACTTCTAAACAAAACAAGACTGTCAGAGTCAAAGAATGGATACTACAGAACAATTCATTCTTAACGTTCGACATAGTTAACTACGCTCAAGGTTACTACGATTATTTGTTCCCAGATAGTAATTCTGATCCGGTAAAGATCATTTGTATTGATCTATTAGATTACGATATTTTGGGCAAAAACTGTCTGGCGTCTAGAGCGCCCAACGGTCCAAGTAAGCAAACGATGACGAGTGAATCATCTCCGAATTTTACGTTAGTGGCAATAGGTAGTTCCGTAGTATTAGCATTCTTCGCAATATCGGCGGTGTACCTGGTATTGACCAAAGTCAAAAAACCAAGTATAACTCCGCCTAGACGCCCTTCAATCGACAGCGACAATACCTATATGAGCTGCCAAAACCAACCCGAAATTGAGTTTTTGGTTACAAAGTTCAGGATTCGAAGCCAAGAAAAGTTGCCAGCGATAGATGTCCCGGGCTATCTAACTATAATAGACAGCAACCAATGGAACGTTAACCATATCTACGAATCGATCGGGCCTGGAAAATTCGTCCCAATTACCTCGATTTTTCAAATTCTAGAAGAGTTTTCGAAACATCAGATCGATGAATTTCTATCGGATAATAAAGAGCAAAATAAAAATAGGCCTAAATCGTATTCCATGAATGATTGTACATGTACAAGGAAACCCGAAACGAGTTTACGAAAACATCATACGATGACAAATAGCCTGAAAAAAAAATTAATGCCGATCGAAACCACCAAGTTATAGAGATCAATTTTGAAACGATATTTTCAGTAATTCATATATTTATTTGAAATTATAAAAATAAAAACTATAGAGGCGTAATATTCTGGTATTTGAAACCAAAGTATTTTTATTATCACTGTGATAAGCTTGACGAGTGCAATAAAAGAAAGAGATCGAAGGGGATTTTTGTCCTATCATTTATATATTTATGTACTTACGCTTCATATCACCGCTGATAAAATTTGAAATAAAAATCAAAACTAAAATATTATAAACTTATTTATTGTTTCATAATCTTTCGCAAACGTTTTGATTTTCTACGTCATCCGTCCGTGTGGTCGTTACGCTTAAATTCTTCACGTTTCGGTTTAATGATGGGTCCTTTCCAGCTTTGTTCAAAGAGGTCATCCTTCTAAACATCGTCTGTCCTTCAATCCCAGGGACCATGACTGAAGCGTAACTCGCCAGACTCCCCAATTTTATCGATTCATAGTCGTTTCCATCAGGTATGACGTCCATATAAATATTAGTAGAGTCCATGGTTCCTCCGATAGCTGGTAAAGAGTATCTTCTGATACCAGTCGGTTTATGTTGCCATAAAATTCGTTGAGTCGTAGGATCATTTTTAACAAAGAGTGATTTCTTTCTATTCCGAAGCATAGTTTGATCTTGAACCGTGATGTAAGAACCGGTACTCGCACTCATTTTATACGATGGAGCCCGGAAATTGAGAGTCCAGAACGGTCTTGGCGGAATATCCGGCGAATCCTCCTTCTGTCCTTTCAACATCCGAAAGTGTTTGTAAAAGTAACCGATTAAAGATCCCAATAACAGACCAATCGCGGAAGATATCACGGCAGAAATGACCCATTTTTCGATGGAGGAATGGCCAATAGAGGTAAGGGTTGTCACGATCTGACAGTTAGCATCTATTAACCGTCGGAAAGACTTAGTCCCTAAATGTAGGCAAAAAATATACGTGGTTCCAGGTGTCAGATTAAAGACGTATTTGTAACAATTATCGGTTAAAAGTCTCGAATACGTCATGGTTCTTAAGTCCCTATATTCGACTAAGAAAATTGGATTATTGGTTGTTGATTCAGTCAGGTTATTCCAGGTCACATTGACACCAAACTCTCCAGGAACTAGCTCAACGTTGACCTCGCGCAAAAACAAATCGACCGCGTTTTCTTTATCTCTCTCAAGTTGTATCTTATATACAGCGGAAGCGGACTGTATTATAAACAAACCAGTGAAAATGAATTCCCAGGCACGATTCTGAAATAAGACGCAATTCGTTAAAGATAACGGATTTATACGCGGTAAAGAATTAATAGGATTACGCGAGAAACGTTAAAAGGCTTACCATATTTTATCTTTTATTTTAATTCTTTCTCGAAAATGGGGAGTCCGTTCCTTAATTAGTTTAAAATTATAACAATTCAACGATTCTAAGCAAGGTATAACGCGGTTGGCTCGCTTTATTTTAGAAGAATAATGACCCGGTTTATCGGGCGGGAATTAAATAATAGCCCCCGCTGTCATAGATACGCTTTACAGCCGTGGAGCTCTCTCGTTAGCTTTAAGCGAAAACCCTGGATTCCAACTATCAAATATCTCTCCTCGGCTGAGCTCTTTTCGAAGCTACCGAAGCGATTGTTTCCAGGTTCAATCGGTCCGCAATAATTCGATAATAACTTTTAATCTCGCCAGAGTTCTCCTGACTATTTTGTCCGGGTAATGATCAAGGTTTAATCAGATAGACGTTGTCTAAGTGATTCAGTGCCAGCAGACATCGGTAATTTCTTTTCATTAGCCACTTATCCACAAAACCCGTATATTTATCTCTCTTTTTTATTATGATATGTATTTACAAAATGTATATATATATAGTTTTGAGGGAATACTCCGAGGGGATTTCGTTTTCCGATTTTAAACGAACAACGAATGATTTACTTTTATATATTAGAATGGAAACAACAGCGACGACGGTAATAAAACGGTCGTAAGAACGAGAAAGAGGGACAACAAGAGCCAGTCTTTGGAACGCCGACTCCTAGTCAAAACGGACGTCGCCGACGACAAGCATGATGGTTGGGTATCGGGAATTTCGCTGACAGACAAATGTTTGAATTCTGGGGGCGAATTGCACTTGGTCTCCTTGGGTAGGTTCAGCACTTCGGCGCCTTCGCCCTGCATCCATTCCCGTAGCCAAACGATTGCGCAATCGCAGTGGAACGGGTTGGCTGCGAAATTGAGACGCAAAAACAGATGAGAACTTCTCAGTTACGAAGAAAATAATCGTCCTCCATACATGACATTCGTACGGTCAAAGAGACTACCCAACTATCAGCATCGGGGCATGCAAGTGTCTCTACAACAAGCAGTACAACGCAGGCGTGCGGCAGCGAGATTGAATAATATTATGCCTGACCATTTTGTTCTTCGACTTAATGCAGTGGTTAATGCAGAACAAAATGTAGTATAATATTTTTTCAAAGCATAAGCACTAGCATTTGGTGAAGAAATATCCGCCACTTGCAGTGCAATTTTTTAAACTCAATGATCCTACCGTGAAGATCTAGAACCTGAAGTGTTTTGACAATAGGAAAGAAAGTTTCGTGATAAGCGTTGGACATCAGATTCTCCTGTAGATACATCCACTCGACGGAATTTAAAATATCCAACGCACCAGACTCGATGGTCTTGATGCTGTAATATCAAGGAGAAAAGGGCAAACGATCTCTTTTATTTAGATTTTAAACCCAAGCTCAATCATTTTTGCTCAAAGTAAAAATATATGGCAAAACTTGCCAGTTTTTCTGTAGGTAAATGAATTTGAGGCTGCTGCCGTATGGCTTAAAAGCTGTTACAGGCACTTCGGAGATGTTATTTCCTCTCAAATCCAACTGTCGTAATTTGGTAAGATTAGATAAAGCTAACGTCGGCACATCGTTCAAACGATTGTCCCCTAATTTTAGCCACTCCAAAGTACCTTCCAATTGATACAATAGCCGTGTTACATAATTAGTCCATCAATATCACCCGATCACGACTTATTACTTTACCTTCGATTCCCGAAAAAACTTGGGGATGAATAATTTGAATGAGGTTACCCTCCAGATCTAGGGAGCTGAGCATCCTCAGGCTAGAAAAAGCTCTAGCGGGTAGGTCTCGCAGTTGGTTAGAGGCCAGGTTTAAAACGTCCAAACCTTCTCCCATGCCTTTGAATTCTTCGGGTAGAACGGCAACGATATTATTCTCCTGCAGTTGCAATCTTTGTAAAATTGTCAGGTTTCTCAGCGGTTGCGATGGCACGGACTTAAGTTGGTTACCTCCTATACAAAACAATAGTAATTAGATTGTTTAGTTACGCGATAGTAATCAAGTATGGACAAAACGGAAATACATTTAACACCATCCCCTCGAAATGATCGATATCCTAATCTATAATAACCAGGGCTACAATCCATTTATACGTATCGTGCATTTTCCCTTCGTTGCAGACAGCCATTAGCAAAACTTTACTTTCCAAGTTAAGTAAGCGAAATTTCGGCAATGCAATTTAGGAAGGATAAGTTACTAATAATCTAATACGTAAAATGTACCTAGGTTAAGTCTGGTTAAGTTGCCGCCGATGCCGACGAAGGCCAGATTATCAATGAACTTGATTCGATTTCCGTAGAGACTGAGGCGTAGTAACGAGCTGAGACCTTTAAAGGCGCCGGCTTGCAAAATTTCGATTAGATTACTGTTGAGATTCAGCGAGAGAAGGGCCGATAGAATTTCCAGCGGTTTCGAGGGCACTTGCTCCAAGGAATTCGAGGAGAGGTCGAGCGACTCCATTTTGTCTTCCAGACCGTGGAAAGCCGTGTCGTCGATGCTGGAGATGTTGCTGTGAAGCGCGATGACGTGTCGAATGTCCAAGCCGTCCAAAAGGTACGACGGAAACGTGCTCAGGTTGTTATTTCGAAGTTTTAAGTATTGGATGGTCTCCTTCTTTTGACCGAACTGTTCCAGGGCTTCCCTCAGCTGCGAAAGACTCGTATGCTCGCAAGAAATATCCAAACCTTTGTTTTTCTCCTGACACAAGCATGGTCGAATAAATGTTCGAGCGGGACAACCTCTATTGGCTTCGACCGACGAAAGCAAACCCAATTCAAAGACAAGAAGGAGAAGGCCAGCCAAAATCCAACGCGGATGGCTCGACAAAAACCGAGCTCGCATCTTTAGCGTCGTACGAAAATCAGGACTCTCTTATCATCGCCGTTTCGAAACGTTCTGCTTTCAATTGGAAGGGAAGAGCAAAGAAAATACATAAAATTAAATACAGTTCCTTAACCTAATTTCAGGGTCACTGATAGATGGGATGAAGAATCACTCAATAAAGAGTAAACACTACCCAATCTCGAAATAATCGAGAACTCTATTTCTTTCTAACCCTTTTGGCTAAGCTCCAGAGCGATTTACGATAACAGTACACCATTTTTCCACGAATACAGTCGAAATTGTAACTGAACTTTGCGTAAAGGTCGTAGTACAAAAATTATTTAACTCTAGAACAAATGGAGGCATTTAAATTGAAACTCTTCACCTCGACGATTTGCATTAAATTCTATATATTTTACTTGCGAAACACTGTATAGAGGGATTAACAGCCGAAACGAATGAAAACCGCGGCGAGTTGAGCCTTTGTTCGTGGATTAAAATGCACTCTAAACTTTAAAGGGCGTCTAGGCTTCGAGTGCGAGACAACGTCCGTCTAGCTAATCCGATTAGGAATCGCTAGGCTAAAAAGCTAAAAGCGGGGGAAAATTTACCAAGGAACCCCGTTTAAAGCAATTGCCTTAGAAGTTAGAGTCACGCGAGAAATTAATAGAATACACTGTAACACAAGTTCTATACGTATACTCTGCTGTATCACATCTTTCTATCTATAGATTAGTAAAGATAGGCGGGAAAATGTTCCCAATATATCCTTGGAATATTGTAGATATTTGTGCATTGATGTAAGGTAGCAACAGTTTGCTGCAAAGAAATGTCCCTATAGATGTCCCTGCGGTATAGGCTCTAGTAATTTGCAATTTCAAATCGAAAACAATTTCTCACCGAGGTTTTTCAAGTTTAAAAGAGCGCCAAATTCTACCTTAACTTGTACCGGCTATTATTATTCGCTATAAAACGTAAGGTGCATTAAAAAGTATAATAAGCGAGATTGTTTGAGAGATGAAAAAAGTAACTTAAACATATTTCGTGTTTCGCGAGAAGCCGAAGAGCTTAACTGCATGGCATCAGCGAAGACGGCTTAACTCGAACGACGAATTTACCGGGCTAATTAATTAGAGCGAAAGAACATTTTGGCGGCCAACAAGGACGACTTATCGGGGTGGGGGAAAGTAACTCCCCGTCATCTCCATCCCTCGACGGACGGTGCTCTTAAGCTTCCCAATCCCTAGCTCTTCGTTTCGTCTCCTTTTAGGCTCTTACCCACTCGAAAAACCGTTATTGTAGCCTCTGGAGTGCAACGCGTGGGAGTAGAAGGAGTCAAAATGAGATGAGTTCTTCTTGAAGAGGGTGAGAGTGAGACCCGAGACTTGGCGAGAGAGAACCGTTAACAAATTTGGCGATGGGCCGTCGTCGGCTTTTCTTTCAAAACTGAGGAAGGAAGTAAGGGTTTTGACTATTAAACGCGGGCCTCCAAACCTTAATGAATAGATTAGCGAAAGACTTATTATTAGTTGCTAGAGCTCCCGGGTTTTTCCCCCGAAAACTATTAACCTAAATTGAGATTCCATCAGGGACTTTTCCCTCATCTTCCAGCTATTATTATTTTACTTCGTTCTTTACTAAAACTCGTGAAAGTAAGTTAAAGGCGGCGGCGACTTCTCTAAAAACTCTATAAAGGTAGTCTGTCGACATTCCCTTCTTTAACGTCTCGGGGTAATAAAGCTTTCATCTTGATTAAAATCCAGAGAAATAGACTGAAGAAGTTTTTCCTTACACGATCAACTTTGAAAGTCTGAAAATTCTATTATAAAATTAATTAGTCTTAAAAGATAACCTTCACTTCGAAAATTATATGGAATAAAGCTTTGTTAAACAAAAATCACAACATAGACACATCCTGTCTAAGACATCCTTCGAAAACGATCTGCCCAACAGCGAAATAAGTACAAATATAAGCCACTTGTGGAGATTCGAAACCCATCTCAATAAGCTTACATGGAAGTTTGCTATCCGGCTCAACATGAAACCTAAATTCTCTCAAGATTTCTGGCTACCTGTAAAGGAGGAACTCTGCTATGTATATACATCTCTCTCAGTTGAGCGGGCCATCTCCGTTTCTCGTGGCTTCATCCACCCTCCTGTCATCTTGGGCATCTCTCTTTCAAAGAGGCCCTAGCGTTATTAATGCAAATCCCGGTAAAAGCCTTTTCCCTTTGCGGGAATAAAGATCCCTCTTCCCCTTTGGGGGCCCACTCGCGTCGAATTCAAGCCCCAAAATCCCCCGATGAATTTGCTCCAACGTTTGGGGTTTTAAGCTCGTGCCGACAAGCGACGGAAGGTGAAGGGAATTTGGCTTCTACTGAACCTGGAAATAAACCCTTCTCTGTAAACGATAAGGGCCGAGTTGGAGCTTTGGAGCCTTTGCTAACTTGGGGAGATGGGACCCGGAGGTCCCGATAAGAAACCACCACCTTAAACCTCTCCTATAATCCCGTAATTTTTTTATTTAACAAGACGTATCAACAAAGTAATTGAAGCGAAAAGCTTAATTGAAGAAAGAGTTTGTTATACGCAAAAAGAGTCAGGGCGAAAAGATTTTTCAAAATAATTTTAGTTCAAATACGGTTTAAAGTAAATAGAGCTTTCAAAATCCCGGGCTATAAAGGACGAATTTTGGACGAACTAAATGATTTTTGATATTACCACAAACGGTCGATATTTCTCAATGGAATGATATCTAGATTTTGCATTTTAATGGAACGAGCAACTTGCAAGGGATCGAAAACCGTTGGTCGGTCCTTAGACAAAGTAAACGTTCCGATTGATCGCGATAGAGATTTTCATTTAACAAATATTGTAATACCAAGTCTATAATAAGAGAAAATCTACGCCACGTAGGAGTAAATATGAGTAAATTACATTGAAAAATCTTACCAATATATATTGGAAACTTTAACAATACGTAATCATCGGAAAAAGTGAAGCGTTGCCGCAAACGCTTTTCAAACACTAGTTAACAAAGTGCGGTGGGTGCTTGCATTAAACTACAAAACTTGGAACAAGCATTTTTTATTTCCTTCCCAATAGAAATAACACCCTAATAAGGTCCTGGCAATTTATTATAGCTTGAGTTTATCGATTTTACGTCATTTCGTAGTACAGAGTGAAGCTACCAATTCGAAAAAAGCTTTCTTGTACGATTCAGGGTTCCTCGAATAAATGGTTATTTAGTAGAAGCAAATATCCGAGATATTATCAGTCTAGAATCTTTTAATGAGCTAAACCCATTTATATTTCAAAGCCTAATTTCACAATGGACATCAACCCGCTTACACTTAAGATAATTATTTCAAACCACGAAATTCAAGTAACTATGCACGCATCCCCATTATTAAATAAAAAATGTTCCCTACAGTTTCCTGGGCCTAACAAATACGAATGGAACAAAAACCTCTCATATATTTCGAGCAACGATAGATTCTCTGAATAATAAGATAAAATCCTTGATGGAAATGAACATTTTTATTTAATTCCAAGGTTGGTGCTGCATGCTCCGATTGCAAACTCTAATTAATGAAACTTCTCTTATCGCCTTCCGTTCATCTACACGGAATCAAACTTTTCTTTTCTATCAGATAATTCCATGCACTAGCTACCCTAACTAATACATGCGGTCATTAAGAGACAGCCGCGTTAACTTTTTAATATATATTTTTTTTTTACTGAAAACAAACTGAAGATGATTACAGATAAAATCTATTTGTATTCTAGCGTAATTACGCTACAAAGCCTGCATTATATTATTTAGTTAAACCAAATTGAGGCAATACGTGTAATGATGAAAGTTGCTAGTATCTAACCACAATTCTCCGCAGGGTTTTCGATTTCCCCTGTTTCCTTGTATCGCTATTAATAAGTAAAACAAACTGAATGAGACGAGTAAAAGAAGATGTGGGAGAAGAAAGAAAAAGAACTGCAAAAACAAAATCTGTTTTGATGCAAGCTTGCTTGATGAAAATTACATGAAAATTACCTTCCTGCATCTGATTTTTTTTATAAAAAAGGAATCAGAATTTCCCTTTCGTACGTACCATTAGCTTTAAATATTGAAAATGGGCCAAACACTCACCAATAATTACAGAATATTGGTTGTACAGTAATGCCAGAAGATGTTTGTTTAAAGTAACAGCAGCTCCGTACGTGTTATGGGAAAATACTGGCAGCGATACCTTATTGTAGTAAGTTTAGATTTATTTATCGAGCTGTTATATTAGTAGTATAAAGAACTGATGTATTGTTACAATGTATACGTCCCTATACATTGTTCTCGAATTATACGTGCAATTATTATAGATTTATTTATCGAGCTGTTATATTAGTAGTATAAAGAACTGATGTATTGTTACAATGTATACGTCCCTATACATTGTTCTCGAATTATACGTGCAATTATTAAACTGGAGAAAGGAAAAGTAGAATACTAAAAAGTAATCTGACACCATTTAGAGAGGGACCTGCGTGTTTTACTTCACGTAATGGACTTCTAAAAATGCGTATAATAGAAAAACTTCTAAATGCTGGCGTTTTTTCAGAGTAAAACCATAGCAAACCCATAAGCAGCGCCCTTCGTATTTAAATGACATCTTATATGGCACGCTGCTAACGTCGGGCCTTGGAAAAATCTCATCCATAGCAAATGGATAGGGGGGGATATCATTCCTTTAACGTTACCTCTCTAAAGCCCTTCTTTTTCTATGGGTAAAAAATTCATCCGGTCGGGGAACCGAACATGGGAAGCTTTCTCTTCCGTTTTAGGTCCTAGCTGATATGGGCGGAAAAACGTGCGGCTGAGAAAAGAGAGGCTTCACGTTGAATATTGCATGATTTCCAGTGAAGCACCCATACGATGGCGCGGGGCTATAAAGAAAAGAAAAGAGGTAGGCCGCAGTCCGCGCAATGGGACGCCCTTAAAAGTTCAACCGACCAAAACGGACAGAGATCTAACCCCTCTTCCATCAACATAGTTTTTTTACAAGCCTGAATGGGTTTTTTTCGAAAGACGGGAGAATATGTTGTAGGAGAGCCAAAAAGTCTTTCCAAGAATTATAGGCCAATATTTCAATCGCCCGCGCTGGTATAAATCTACGTCAAATATACGCTTGGGTAAAATTTTCCGACCAACTGAAAATTGATGGGTGGAAATTTAACTATATAAGGTGAATATTCAATCTGGTTAAGTATAGATTTGACCTTACGGTTCTTAAATATGTAAAATATTAAAGAAGTGATGGAGAGAACGTCTACGAATTTTTTAAGCCTATTTAATAGTGTCTCCATAAAAATTGTTCAGTATACACGACTCCTTGTAGTCTAACTTAGGTCATTTTGGTTACATAATGAAAAGAAAGGAAACAAATGAATGAATGTTTGGAATAAGGGCATGAGCAAAGATTTGTCTCCATTTTCTCGTATCTAACAACCGGGTTTGCGGAGAGATAACGTTGTTTAGATTAGGCCCGCTTCTTTCGCCTCAACGGACGCAAATATTCTTTCTTTATGTTTCTTCCTTTCTTAGGGCCATTTTCTCCGAAGGTTTCGTGTTTCTCGAGTTAACTTTGCCTCGTTTACCATTTTCAAGAAGAGTATAAAGGGGCTAGCGGGGTAGCTTAGGCTTGGAATAGAAATGGACTATGGGAACGTAACTGAGAAAAGCGTGATTTACGAGTAAAGAAAGCGATGACGAACGAGAAACAGAGAAAGAAAATTTGGGAGATAGGAAACCGTCCCCGACTAGAGTAAAAAGAAGAAAATCATAGAGAAAGAAAGGATTGGAGTTCCGGGCTCATAATCTCCCAACCATGAATCGAGGAGAAGAAAAAAATAAAGAGACGAG
Source organism: Phalangium opilio (assembly GCF_054372755.1). Taxonomy (NCBI): domain Eukaryota; kingdom Metazoa; phylum Arthropoda; class Arachnida; order Opiliones; family Phalangiidae; genus Phalangium; species Phalangium opilio. Next base: position 1,210,599 of record NW_028324155.1, read on the forward strand.
ACAGACAGAGAGGCTAGGGTTCTGTCAAGAAGAAAACGGCCGCAAAACCCCAGCCTTTGTCTCCGTGACCTCTCTTATCTGGTCGGGTGCTCTGATTGGATGTTAGGAGGCTCAGCGTGACCCGGGGCACTAGTCACGAGCGCGGACAAAAAAAAAAGTAGAGAGTGAAATAGCTCACAGACGTGAGCGGAAACGGTAAAAATTACTCGAGAAAACCGGAGACTGGCCGATATACTGAACCAAAAGAAAAAAAGAGCCTCTAACCATTACATGGTGACTGAGGATAATTTTTTTCTTAATCTTGTTTTCGTGTCTTTAAAGTTGCAATTAAGCTAAATATTATATTTAACAACGTTTCCAATAATATATATGAAATACAGTTAGAGAGCCTTGCCTTTGGGGATTGATGTTCAGCGGGTGAAACATTTCTACAGGCGCTCGTAGAAAATGCATTAAGCATAATGACCCTGAATGGCGTCTTTCCCTAAACATCAGTTTCGCGTTAAATGAACGAAAGGGGTGTTAAGGGTATTACGTTACAGAAGGCATCCTCTTTTGATTGGTCTGCGGGTAATTCTGGAAGACTAGTTAAGGATATTTCCGCGAATAACGTCTTGAATTCCTCCTCTCATCGCTCCATAAATTTTCCAAACTCAACCGCCAAGTAACGACTCGCATTTCTCTATATACGATAATAATTCCAAGCTGATTCCTAAGAGAGTCTTAGTTTATTACACGTGAACGTTTTTCACCGAGAAAGACTCCAGTTAGAACCGGTTAAATCGTCCGGTAAAAAGAAACGACTGAAAACAGTACGAAAATATTTTCTAAAAAGGAATTTTCGCGGATATTAAGTCACTCCTTTAACTCTTTCTCTCAACCCTGTCTCTCGAAAACAACGATATAAAAAAAAAGCTCGGCGCCACCGACCTTACAAGGCGAAACAACAATAAAGAAGGCTCGCCTGGTTAACCCCTTTAGAGGTTTGAATTGGCTTCGTGGCACGTCAGGCACGTTCTCCAGTAAGCGCCCTATCTCAGTAAAGTCAAAATAAATGGGTAATTCGGATGGTTGGGAATTATAAACGAGGTACAACCGTGCTCCAACTCCCCCACACTATAGTCTATCCTGTTTTAAAATTATTCTCTCACTCTTTAAAGAGACAATGAAATAAAACTAATGTTATTTCGCACCAACTCTAACTGTTAATGTCCAAAACATTTTGAACAGAAGTTGACAGTGAAATCAGTGCCATGCGCACGTTTAACATGGGTTAAATAAGTCGCTACGATATATTGACCTATTTTAAACCTAATTACCGGTCAGTCTTGGATATTTCAGTCTCTCTTTAATGAATTAGTTCGTTAACAACAAAAAAGCAACGTGTTCGGGGCAGTCGATTTAGGGGAACCATAATAAACCCTACACGCAAACGATTTTGCATAATATTAACAGATTTTTTTTTATTTTCGAAGCACAGGCGCGACGATTTCTCTCCCGGTCATTAGATGCGTGGTCTCCAT